>NC_053411.1:1032000-1332000 GCF_016859285.1 Xiphias gladius
TGTCACCAAGTACTTGTTCATGGGGGAATGTTGGTTCTCTGTAAATATATCTATAAACAGTATGGTCTAGACCTGCTCTACGTGATCAGTGCCCTGAGATTTGGCGCTATATAAATAAAATTGAATTGAGTTGAATTGAATTAATTGTTACCATGATAATGAAGGTCTTGTATGCCTAATGCTGGTACGCTATGGGGACATCTTGGGGGCGAATGGAAAATGGCAGGTCTGGGAAAATGAAATGACAAAACATGGTCAGAGAGAAGTAAACAAAGGCCGAGGGGAACTGAGAAGAAGATCATGACAATAATTTGTACTAGTGTAGCAAAGGTAATGCAATCCAACAAAGCTGCCACCGGACAGGTTACCAGTGATACAGTATGTGGCAAACAGTCATGGTCACACTGCTGACTAGATGTTAACAGACCACGAGATAGCACAGACAAAGCATTTCATGAAATGCATCAGGGAGTATGGGGAACTGACATGTCAGCAGTTAGATCCTCTTTTTCTAATTGGACAACACATGTTGGCTCTATGTGCTCAGTTACCTTGTCAAGAAACTGTGTTTGCTTGTCAGTTATCCTTCATTTTATGTTTTAACATAAGCTAATCTGCTACAAGATGATGAGACATCAGAATGGGGATCATGTATTATGTGCAAATCATGTGCTGTGATGCTGTAGACTGCTTCAAGATTAGCAACAAGCTGTATGTGTGTTGTTAGCAGACAACCACAAAAATCCTTCCTTCTACAAATGACACAAGTCAACTCTGAAAACTATGCCTTGTAAAGGAATTCACTGAAGCCCTGATTGGGATACATCATGTATCATTATGAAATGTCAGTACTCTCACTACTGTGGAGGATTAAAATGTGAAATTCTTTCCCTCTATCTAAAATTGCATTGTACAGAGGAAAAAATCAGTTTTGAGGGACAGGGTGAGGGCTAAATGGTCACTGTACTGATTTAAGCTTTTAAGTGTGACACTTCAGAAAACAATTATTAGTTTTCGTCGGTATCACACCATCACATTGAATACATTTCGCTGTATATATAGAATATTTGTGTGAATGGGTGAATGCCGCAGTAGTGTAAAGCGCTTTGAGTGGTCGATAAGACTAGAAGAGGGCTATATAACTGCAGTCTATCTACTGAAGAATACTCATATTGCATGTGCAATGCACGGAGACTTAGTGGGGCATGCATCTTATAACTGATGTACAGTGACTTTTATGCAAATAATTATTGCAAAGTCCCAGATGATTTAAAGAAATGTCTTCAAGCTTATAAATTGCTGGTCGATGCAATGGTGTATCAGGAAAACTAAAACAGTGACAGGTCACTTATACTTTGATGTTGTGCTTGGTCTCTGTCAATGGCAAACTGAACCTTGTGATTTCTTGTCACTCTGTGATGGCTGTGAGAATTTGTAACCCTGCTTTTGATCAGAACCCTGCACTTACTTCTACAAGCAACAGATGGGCACTAAGATGTATATTTAATCATAAATGAAACGGGGATATTAAATGATTGCTTAGAATCATGTAAAAAAGGATGTAAAGTAGGTGCCTTGAGAGAACCTGCTGCACAATGTGTTCTTCTATAGTTACAAGGAAAATAATTATCAAGTTTGTCAGGACTTGACGATGAGATACCACTTACAAGTAGAGGCACAAGAGACCCAAGAAAATTAAGGACATATGGACTGTGAGAAGAAGGAACACTGGGCATTTTCCTCTTTCCTGCATGAAAGTCACTAAGAACACATCATATATATATATATATATATATATATATATATATATATATATATATATATACATATATATATATATATATATATATGTATGATTTTGTATTCTGTGGATTGTTACAGAAACTAAAAGGACAACAGAGAGCTGAAGTCATGACACTACATCCTACAGGCTAGCTGTTGTTAAACTAGCTTCTGTAAGTGAGTGGAATCTTTGACTGAGGGTTTCTTTCATCACAGGATCCTGGGATTTATTATGTATATTCTAAGATAAATGAATACTACTGAAAGCAGTCTTCATGTTTTCAACAAAAAATCGAATTAGATAGCATTCAGTTAACTATGGCTCCCATGAAGACCATCCCAGATAATCAGCATGTGTAAACATTTTTTAGACATTTACGCCAATTGGGACTCCCTATCTGTTCTCACAGCTTTGGCCACTTGACTGGCTTGTGCTTGTGGGAAACTGTGTTCTTGAAAGCTTGCTAAAACTGAATTATTAAATAAACAACAACATAAAATTGTATGTAAAAAATAATAATAATAAAATAATAATAATAAAAAAAATCACCATCCCGGTCTGGACAAATCTGGGGGCCCCACAACCTACTGTTGATCAAGATTCTGTTGAAGGGCTGGATCCTTAGTAATCTGTGCTATTACAAATGCCAAGAAAGTTTGGTTTCACTTTGGCTCTCTATTGTTCTATTTGCTAGCAACTTTTAAGCTTAAAGTTAGCATACACGTCAAAACAACAATTGATTTCAACGGGAGCCAGGAAGATGGGTCATATCCAACAGGCCTGCTCTATAACACAAGCATGGACTATGAAGACTTCTACCAGGAACCCGACGCCAGTGAAATCATCATCCCATTCATCTATGCTCTCGTCTGCTGTGTAGGTCTCACTGGCAATGCCATGGTTATCTATGTCATTCTGAAATATGCCAAAATGAAAACAGCCACTAATATTTATATCCTCCACTTAGCTATTGCTGATTAGTTGTTCATGTTGAGTGTTCCTTTTCTGGCCACATCAGCTGCCGTCCGTCACTGGCCCTTCGGGTCACTGATGTGTAGGTTGGTGCCAAGTGTAGATGGTATCAATATGTGTACATCAATCTTCTGCCTGACTATGCTAAGTGTGGACCGTTACATAGCAGTGGTACACCCTATCAAGGCCGCCCATTACCGCAGACACACTGTAGCCAAAGTAGTCAATGTGTGTATATGGGGGCTGTCGCTTATAGTCATCATGCCCATCATTATCTGTGCAGACACTGTCCCGGCACAGGACGGTCGTGTGGATTGCAACTTCTTGTGGCCTGGTCAGAAGCCTTTGTGGTGTATACATTTGTGTTAGGGTTTCTGCTGCCGGTCGGGGCCATCTGCTTATGCTATTATCTAACCGTGGCCAGGATGCGAGCAGTGGGGCTAAAAGCTGGCTGGCTTCAACGGCGACGCTCGGAGAAGAAGATTACCTGCATGGTGCTGCTTGTTGTGGCAGTGTTCATTCTCTGTTGGATGCCCTTCTGCATTGTCCAGCTGGTCAGCATTTTCCACCGGCCCCCAGACCCCATGGTCACTCAGCTTTTTGTCATCCTCAGTTATGCCAACAGTGGGGCATATCCTATCCTGTATGGCTTTGTTTCTGACAATTTCCGTTGTTTGTTCCAGCGCATTGTGTGTTTCCGGTGGCTGGAGTCTGGGCTGGATGCGGAGCAGTTGGATTACTGTGCTGTAGCTTTGACGAGACAAGCAACATGTAGCCCTCTGGATTTTCCCAAGGACTGTATGGCTTCTGATATGGTGTTTCTCAATAGGACATATAGCTCTCGTACAACCAAAGTGTAACATTCAACTAGAGCAGGACCTAACACAATTGGAAGCCACAACCTAAAGAGGACTTTTTCAACCTTGGGGTTGCACAGGGGAGATTTATATTTAATGTAGTTGATATACATGTGATAAAAAATTGAACTACATACGTTTCAAATATAATATCATTTCTATGTAATATCCCCTGTAGTACACAGGATTACACAAGTGTGCCATACAAAAATGGACATACAGTAGCATGAAAAAGTTTGGTTACCCCTGGTCAAAATTTCTGTTACTCTGAATAGTTAAGTAAAACATGAAATGATCTCCAAATGCACATTTCTTCTTATCATTGTTTCCATCTTTTACAGTTTCAAGATAATAAATATATAAATAATAAATATATTCTGTTCTCAACTGGGCACTGATGTAAAGCACAGTTGAATGTGAGCACAAAGTAAGTAACATTTTAATTATATGACATGACTTATAACAAGCCCTATGCATAGGAGTCCGGTTAGGAACCCCGTAAACACAAGAAGGTAAGAGGTAATTACAAATGTGAAATCCCATGTTCATTTTTTATTTAAAGATACACTCCAGTATAATACAAAATTCAAATTTAAATTTATTTTGGTCAATAACAAATTACACAACCAATTAGATAAAAACACAACTAAATTTCTTAAATTCTCAAATAAATAACACCAAGGTGGAGGTGGAAATACCGCTTAGTGATTACCTATACTAGCTCATACTGTAAAGTCAGTGCAACAACAGTCATGTCATACTCACCACTCTGGTGCTCTTAGTTTCTCTTTTCAAACCTAGCAGTGAGCTGGGAGGAAATTTGGGCCTTATGGGGTACTACTGGGCACTATGTAAAATCAGGAGTTATATCTTGAACTAAATATCTTATTTATGTGTATTGTTTTTTATAATAGCACTTTCCATAACACGCAAGCTGTACAAAACAAAACAGATGTACCACATGCTGTTGAAGTCTCTCCAACTTTTGAATTTAATTGACATAGTTAATCTTAAATGTACTAGGGATTTGTATAATTAATTGTATATTTCTGTGGGAAAGAGTTATTAAACTTAATTTCATAGTATGCTGGAATGCAAGTTTTACTTTTCATTAACATGTAGTAATAATAATTGAATATTATTTTTGGAAAACATATTTTAAAAAATTTAAAAATGAACATATAATAGAAAGGTTTGTTCTGTTTGTATTTGCTGTAACTATGATGATTCATTATTTTTTGGTGGTCTATTAAAATTTAATTTGTCTGACTTCATGTTTGTAAATTACAAAGGCTCACAAAACAATTATTTTCACTTCTGGTTTCACTCAGTCATTTTGTCTGTTGCACGTTTCAAGTCTTTCGAAAAGGTGAAAAAAGTATTTCATAAAGCAATGTTAATTTCACCTTTTAACCTGATAACAGTCACTGTAAAGTTCATGCACACCAGAACGTCTTACTCAAAAGTGTGTAGGATCAAAAACTCTTGACTTTGAAAAAGAGATCCAGATTACTTGCACTCACTTAACTGACAATATTTCCATCCTCAGATCGTCATCATATACCATCACCATATATTTTATCTACATTTAAATATGAAAAACAACAGTGGGTATTAGCAGGACCTTGTTCGTATTGAAAAATATCAAAAACAATATCTCGTATGTAAAGATTAGTAGTTACAGGGGTTGAGGGGGCCTCAGCTAAAATAACATGATAGGGAACATCGGACAAGCTATCAGTTAATCAACATGTTAATGTCCAAAAGATCATGAAAAAAAAAAAAATCCATCTTATCTACAAGTTGAAGGAAGGCCTCACCCATGACAAAATAAGAGAAAAAAATTATTAACTTTTCCTGACCCATGATCCCATAGCCTCACACTGAGAGGGAAGTCCTCTTTGAGACCTTTTGGTTTAAAGCTTGTAGTTTATAGAGCCAGAATCCTTCTGTAGCCAGATCTAGATTATCTTCCCTGGTTAGATTAAACAGTCAATTTTTAACAGTTTACCACAACTTAATGAGCAAAATTAATTATATTTAAGCATAAATACCTAAAACCTTTTTATAGAGTCATTTGTGATATCATACAACACTTTTGGCAATGAAAAAACGTTATTTTTAAAGGCATTCTCTGTGTCTGTAATGACATTAGTATATCAACTGTTTAATCCAATAAGGCTTCATCACAAACTATCAGCTGTTGTGCCAGCTGAGCCCTTTCAAAAGTGTCAGGTAAGTGGCAGATCATGTTTGGCCAAATTTGTATGCTGATTCACCAAAAGGCAAGAAGCTTAAAATAAACCCCAGCACACTATAACAAGTGATTTTGCCAATGGCACACACAGAACACGGAACACAGACCTCAGACAACACGACACCAGAGTCCTGAAGAACAACAGGATTTACAAAGAGGTTCCCTAGGTAGGACTAAACTCACTTCCTAATACATTGATATCCAGATATAACTATAAAAGCGTTCATTCTGGTTTCATACCCTACCTGCAGGGTACTTGATTGTGGGTGAGGGTGGCTATGCATGCAATGGTTACCTGTGGCCATCATCACATCATATAGAAAGACACTGTAAATTGTACAGAGCCACTTCAAATACCATCATGCTAAGGTCCGTGCCATCACAGAACAGGCCTTTGGTGTGTTGAAGACCCATTGGAGATTGCAGTTCTTCAGGCCTTCAGACAATCATGCAGTGCTGCACATCTGCCTCACAGCGGGAGACATCCTCAATCTCATCAAGGATGTCGGGGACATTGGTTTGGTTTTGCGAGTGAGGGGAAAAAAGCAGACACGGCCAGTGAGACCAACTGGCAGGGCTGCTCTCCATGCCATGTGCGCACCCAGTGGAGTCACAAAAGCACGATTATTTGTAGACCTTAGGGAAATGAATGCAAGGGAAATGGGCCACCACACTTTATGATAAGCTACGTGTCTAAAAGCCCTTTTTGTTGTTAATTTTTATTCCCTAAATTGTCTTTAAGTTTAAGCTTGCTTTGAGCACTTTTCTGGAAAAATGATTATAAAAGAACGAAGAAAAGACCTTAGTTATCATGTGGCTCAAAACATTGTAGACTATTTAAATGTATTCTGTTTAAATGTATTCTATGAAAAGACAGCCATATTGGGATTTGCTGTGAAGGGCTAAATGTAGAGGAGCATAAAGTTTAAACACAATGTAGGGCTGCGTAACTGCTATCCCAAACACTACTTTTATTGTGTTCCATATACCTTTTAATGTCTGTGTATGCACATCTACACTAAAATACATTTTCGATTCGGAATTGAACTGCTTCACTTTTATTTTGTTATTTACCTGTCTGCGAAACATCATGTGTTTCTCTGCATTTTTTTCTCAAGCAGGTTTGCTTTTCCCTGCATGGCCTTAGTAAATATTCATAAATAATTTGGTCATTATCTAAGGCACAATTCTGACATTCAACTCTTCAGTTCAAATCATAAAAGGTCACAACCTTGAAGATAATGCAGTATCTCCTGTACACATTTGTCTCGTATTAATTCAAACTCTAGGCCAACAGTGACACAGTTTTGCCCTAAATGAACCCCTTTCAAGTAATCAATTTAGCGTTTTGGGCAGAATTATTGAATAAGCACTCGTAGGGAACAATTTGCTTATGCAGGAAATTGATTAATCAAATTGATTAATTATGTCTTCTGATATTAGACTGAAGAAGAAGACTTCCCACTTCAATTGATCTCCAATTTCACTTCAAAAGAACACAATGCAACGACTGGGCGTAAAGTTATGGAAATGTATTAACTATTGTCTACTAACACAGGATAAATGCAATGACTATTAATTACGATGCAAGGTGAAAAAAAAGAACAATTTTAACAAGTCGCTGATAAATGGGTAATGTGATAAATTGGGCAATGGTTGGAGATAAAATGTTTAGGCTATGGCTAATATGGCTATATCACTATATGGATACTAGGACATCTTTAAATGAAGTTTAAGGATTGGAAGATGTGCAAGTATTTTGACATCAACCCAGTCATTGGCAAAATATCAGAAAGCTTTGCCTAACTTAGTTGGTTGTCTGGAGGCTTTTGGCTGGAACCAAAGCATTTGATAGCTGCAGTCGGTAACCTTTCACGCTGGATTCTGGGTAGATCCTCCCTCATGTGTCGTGGTTTGCCTGGGCTACAGGCTCTGCCAATGTTCTCAGTTTGTTTTCAGCATTTGGAAATTTGCCAGCAGACTCTTCCAGGACACCGCTGATGATTTTACTGTAGGCAGTTGGGGCAGATGGTTTGTCTGCCTATGGCTCTTGTGGGTTGATGCGGAAAAATTAATTAATTACTGTAACTTAATTTCGCTAGATGACTTTAAGAAGGGATTTATGTTGTCCAAACGACACAAAATCTCCAAAAATCTTCAAAGCAGAATCGGAGTAGTGATTAAAAGTTATAAAAAGATAATACATTTTCTGATTCTTACTACTGTTGACTTTGCTTGCTAAATAGAGAAACTAAAAGTTATGTGCAGTGATAGAAACTTAACTTAAAAGGACATGGATAAATATAGAACAAAGAACATGAGGACAAAAAAAATCAAAGAAAAGCATTGCAAAACAAGATGTACGCAACAATGAAACAACAAGCTAACTGCAAACACGAGGGTCCAGCTGTTTTTATTTTCCCCAGGGGGATGCCGGACGCATCGTGGTCATAGTGCCGTTTGTCCATCAGTTGAACTCTTCTTTCTTTGTTTCAACTGTCAAAGGGCATAATTTATCTATATTTTTAAACTGTTTAATTTGAAGTCTATGCGTAAAAGTAGCAGTAGTAGTATCAGTATCAAAACTTCAACATACTGCAAGTGTTTAATTGACTAAATAACATAACAAAAGGGTTCCTCACACTAATAATAAAAGATTACAGATTTGATTACTAATAATAAAGACACCATTGTGAAGGTTTAATGCATGTTACCTTGCTTGGAAGATGCTGGCAGTATGGTCACATAGCAGATATTACACTGAAATTTACGTTTCACATTTCGGCTATTGTAGAAAATAAAATTCTGGGGATTTAACTAAATTACATAAAATTATTACTGAGTAATATAACCTGAGTTACAGAATAGTTAGACAATTAATTTCATATTATTACAGACGTGTTGAAAAAGGCAATCTCCTGTTTCATTGCTTCATGAATGTGGCTTTTGATTTATGTTAGGTATCTGTTAAGAAAGACAGAGAGAGAGAAGAAGGGGCAGAAATGTGAGTGTATGTGAGTCCAGTGGGTCCATAGTGTGAAGAAGGGCTCAGACCTTACTGATAATTGTAATTTTTTTTCTTCATGTTGTCTTGTTCGAGGGAAGAAAAATTCAAATTTCAAAATTGAGTCCTATTGTGGTGGGACAAACTCTGTTCCACCTGTGGAGGTTTTGCTCATTTAATCCTATTTGCCTTGTGTCCTTTGACCGATGAGCTGGTCATAGATCTCTCTATGACCTCTCTGATGCGCTAAAAGATTTGGGTAAAAGGTTTGTTTTTTGGATAATGCTCCATTGGTTCTGTTTTGTCCATAAACTCTGAACGTTCCTATGCTGACCTACTTAATAATGTCTCTGTCTTATGTCTGCTACCTCAAGTACTTATTTGTAGGCTATTGTAACAAAAAATAATGGCTTAAATAACACAACGTACTGTACAGATGTTCACTGAACCTGCCAATAATCCCATGACAACTTCATAGAATTCCTCAGAAATTCAACACAGTTTAAGAACAAAAAGATAACAAAGATAATTTTGAGACTTTTAAACTGTTGCATCTTAAATATTCCATAATGTTTAATGATGCAACTTAAAAATTGTTTTAAATTGTGTCACAGACAATATAAAAAACATATACATACACCAATCAGCAGCAACATTAAAATTTTAAACAAGGCCATCAAGATCCAGTTACCGGTTTTAATGTGGTGGCTGAACGATGTGACTGAAAATTAAGTCATTACTTCCTAACTAACTGTTCAAATAAATACAATCTTTTAGTACTGGCTTGACCGGCCTGAAATCTTTGCTCCTCCCATTCTACTTCTTCTTTGACGATATAAAGTACAAAGTCTCATGGGGGATGGGGGACAGACAGTGGTGGATCCAGCTTTGTCTGGGTGCTATTACTCGTGTCAGGCTTGGCAGCATCCTCTTCCTCCTCACACGCCTGGCCACAAGGAGAAGTTCCAGCTTCAGGAGATGAGCCACTACCGTTAGAGGCCATGGCAGCTACGGGCTCATGATTTTCCTTCACACAAGTACATCAGCACTGTTGGCTCAATAGAGGGCTGACCCCAGATGACCTCATGCATGAGAGAAAACCATGACCAGCCCCCTGTCTGTCCCTCTTCCTGTTGGTGGATTTTTGAGCTCCTGGAAGATATTAGAAAAGGTATTAGTGACATGTAGATAATCGAAATAACTACTAATACTTGTTGCTATATCTTAACACTTTAAGTCTGAATAAGCATCACAAGGATCTAGTTTCCCTTTTGGCCAGTATAGGCCGTAGTTTTTACGTAATTGGCTACAGTGAAACTTGGCTTAATGATAGAACATATGTGGATATTCTTATCCTTAATGGTTATGAATTATACAGAAGAAATAGACTTGGCAGACTAAGTTGTGGATTGAGTCTATATGTTGATTCAAGACACTCTATAAATATTTGTAATGACCTCATTATTAAAGATGGTCCCTCAGATTCTCTATTTATTGAGATAAATGTAAGCAATGGTAAAAACCTTATTGTTGGAGTGATTTATCAACCCCCAAACTCTGACTTTGACATTTAAGATCAAACTGGATGAACTCCTATATTGCATCAATAAAAATAAGAGTTTTTTATTCTTGGGGATTTCAACATTGATATTTCGAAAGAGGACAATGTACAAAACAATTTTGATTAACACTCATTTATCACTCACTTATATTGTTCATCCTTTTTCCTCACCATAAATATATTTACTAGAGTAATGACATCCAGCAAGTCAATTATCAACAACATCATTACAAATATACAAAATGTTTGTATCAACTCAGGTGTAATATTCTCGGGATTACAGATCATTTCCATATTGTACTCTTCACTGATCTTGCTAAAAAGATTGATGACTCACGTCTTAAATTAAAAGTTAAAGTTCTAAATGGACAAACCTTGCAACAACTATGCGAAAACCTGCAAACCAAAACATGGGACGAGTCTACAACTGTCAAGACCCAGACAGTGCATATAATGTTCTAACTGATTAATTAGAATTAACCCGAAAAGATCATTAAACATTTGCTGCAGATCAGAATCTATGGCTGTCTAGTTGGAACAACAAATGAACAACAAAAGAACAAACTTTACAAACACCATATCAACAATCCAAGTGATGCAAATAAAGAATTGTGTACAAATAGAGAAATAAGCTGACACATGTAATACGAATGAGCAAGCAAAGACACTACACCAAGCTTATTAAAGCTTCTTGAGGTGATCTAAAGCAATCCTAGAAGGTGCTCAACGAAGTCCTCAGTCGGGGTCACAAAACCACTTCCTACCAACCACCTACTACACCAAAAACAAACACAATATCAGAAATGCCAGCAATGATCTTGAAAATGTTGACCTTGCTAACAGATTCAACAATCATTTTATCCTCATAGGTGTTAAAATGATTGTTTATCTTACCGACAAAATTAGGCAAACAGTGGGTGCCTCTTGTAGACATTATCTTCAAGGCAATTATTTGAATTCATTCAAACAGCAGAAGTTAACCCATCTAACATTAGCTAAATGATGTTACAGTTATAGCTAATATGTCACTGTATGGCTCAATTAGTGCCAGCTGACGAAACTTTATGGAGACAAGACATTATTGCTGCTCTCATGTCTG
Organism: Xiphias gladius; assembly: GCF_016859285.1. Lineage (NCBI taxonomy): Eukaryota > Metazoa > Chordata > Actinopteri > Istiophoriformes > Xiphiidae > Xiphias > Xiphias gladius. The sequence goes on from NC_053411.1 coordinate 1,043,534, forward strand.
TAATTACAGCGGTGTATATGTGTATGTAGAAGATAGCCTAAATAAATAATCTAATAAATATAATAAATGTCCTTTGCCTCTGTTTGTCAGGTATGGAACCTCTGTGGATGATGCATAAACAAACCCATCCTGATTGTTACCATCAACAACGCACCTGTGGCACCTGTCAGAGTGCACCTGGATAACTTGGCAGTAGCCAGGTGAAAAAGCTTAGTACTGTAAGAAGCTATACAATGCAGTCCATACATATTTGGACAGTCACATTTAGTGTCAGCAGACATTTATATGTAATAAACTTCATACAGTCAAGGATTTTACATTAAATATTGAACACCATGACTGTATAAATCTTAATTAGGCAAATTACCTTTGGTCCTCTAAAATTAAGTTGAATACAGACTATTTAAATTAAGGGATTCCTTTACTGTAGTTGTCACAACAGTGTAAGAATCGCAGTGAACACACAAATAATGAAAGTCAGCAATTAAACACCATAATTGTCATTTCAATTCAAAGTCAATGTGCTAAATTATAGAGCCAACTGTTAATGGAACCCATTAAGGTTCCCTTATTTAACCTTTGATAGTGTGAAGACAGCATTAAATATATGGCCCTACTTGGGTAAAGAATGTGTCGGGAGTTTTTCAAAGATTTTTGCCTTTATGTTTTTCAGGGCTGCTTGCTTCCACAACCACAAAACAGTCCCTCTACATTATTCTCCTGTCTCAGCCTGGCGACGTACAGTACCAGCATACAGGCCTTAGAGGCCCTAGGGGTACGAATGTGAAGTGCAGGGTCAGTTACCCAGATTCACAAAAAAAGTTATCATCCCACTTCGACATCTGTCTTATGCAAAACATTCTGTCATATTGCAGAGAGGACTAGAAGAGACAGTTTGAGATACACTAAGGAAGAACACTGTAGATAGGGAGAGGTGGACTGTGCTACAACAGAAAGCATCACTGCCATTATTTACCAAGTGTATTTGATGTGTAACTGAGAAATAAACTTTGAACTTGAACTGCTGCCAACTACTTTCTTTACCTCTAACTCTACCTGCTAAGAGGTATGCCCATGAGTTTGGCTTTCTCTGGGAAACATGGTATGTTCATGAGTTCAAAGGACTGAGACAATGGGAGCAGGATTGCAACGTTGTCCTTTTTGGCCATCTACACATATCTTAATTGAATATATAATACCAATCGAACACATTCTTTACTTAGGCAGGGTCATATACAGTATGTAATGTTGTCTTAAGATCATTAAAGGTCAACAGTTAATACTGTTCACAGTTTTGACAGTTACGCTGTCCATTTGCTCTATAATTTAGCACATTAACTTTAAGGTGTGGTAACTATGGTGTTTAAGTGCTGACTTTCACAATCTCACAATCAAATATCACAATCATAATTCCATAAAATTCAGAGTCAGATTAAAGATTAGATTAAAGATATGAGTCAGCACTTCAGTCTCAGGCATTGTTTCAGGCCAGGTCCAATGTGCTGGAATACAGAGCAAAAACAACTGATGTGACTATATATGGACTGCAATTTACAGCTACTTACAATACTAAGCAGTTTAACCAGGCTACTGACAAGTTATCCAGGTGCGTTCACGGGTAGCCTAAGTAGTCTACGGTAGTCATCAGGGTGGGTGTGTTTATGCAAATATCCACAGAGGCTCCATACCTGACAAACAGAGGCAAAGGACATTTGTTATATTTACATACACATACACACTGCTGTAATTACAGACATGAGAGCCACAATACCAGATTACATGTCAACACATTTGTTTGGTCATACTTTCATGCTGGTTCTATAACTTTCTGTCTCTATGAAAAGGGCAGATTTCATCAGTTGGCTGTAATTGAGGCATTTAAGTAACACATTACCTGTAACATGCTAATGTTAACCAATAACGATTAACAACAACAGTTAGCTAACATAAGCAGGCTAACTTACGTTTTTTGGCTAGCAAACTGTGAAAAATCATGCAACCAACAAGAAAACATCATTAATTCAAATCCCGAAGGATACCTTCCACGGCTCAGTGGTTTGATCCGTGGCTCCTCCAGTGCACGTGTCGAAGTGTCCTTGGGCAAGATACTGAACGATGGCCCCCAATGGCTGTGCCATTTGTATGTATGAATGTGTGTGCGAATGGAGGGATGTGGCATGTAGTGCAATGTTCTTTGAGTGGTTGATAAGACTAGAAAAGCACTATGTAAGTGCAGTCCATTTACCATTACACCAGCAGGTTTGAAAGAGCTTCAGTATTTGATGAGCTTGTAATGAGAAAACTTAAATGGGATGAATTGTATTTCTGTAGTAGACTTAAGTTTATTGGAAAGTCACTTATAATGTGACTCAGCTGCATGAAATTATCCTCATCAGCCCTATCCAATCTGCGTAGCCTACTCTTGATCCATATGTTTTAGCCAACTGTAGACCCAATTCTAACCTTCCCTTTCCTCTCTAGGAACCTTGAAAAAAGCTGTCGCCGACCAGTTGTGTGACTTTTTACATGATAATAGTTTATTTGAGGATTTTCAGTCAGAATTTAGAGTGCATCATAGCACAGAGACAGGACAGCACTGGTGAAAGCTACAAATGACCTTCTTACTGCATCGGACGAAGGACTTGTCTCTGTACTTGTCTTGTTAGATCTTAGTGCTGCATTTGATACCATTGACCATCATATCCTATTACAGAGACTGGAACATTTAATTGGCATTAAATGAACTGCTCTAAGCTGGTTTAGGTCCTATTTATCAGATTGATTTCAGTTTGTGCATGTTAACGATAAATACTCCATATACTCAAAAGAGTTCCACAAGGTTCTGTGCTTGGACCAGTTCTATTCACTTTATATATGCTTCCTTTAGGCAATATTATTAGGAAACACTCCGTAAACGTCCAATGCTATGCTGATGATACCCAATTGTATTTGTCAATGAAGCCTGATGAAACCAATCAGTTAGCTAAACTTCAAGCTTGCCTTAAGGACATAAAGATGAGAAACTTCCTCCTGTTAAACTCAGACAAAACTGAAGTTATTGCACTTGGCGCTTTAAATACTCTCCAGCTGATCCAGAATGCTGCAGCGCGAGTACTGACAGGAAATAGAAAAAGAGATCACAATTCTCCTGTGTTAGCTTTCTGCATTGGCTCCCTGTAAAATTCAGAATAGAATTTAAAATCCTCCTCCTCACCTACAAAGCCCTTAATGGTCAGGCACCATCATATCTGAAAGAGCTCATAGTACCCTATTACCCCAGTAGAAAACCTGCACTCCCAGAATGCAGGCTTACTTGTGGTTCCTAGAGTCTCCAAAAGTAGAATAGGAGGCAGAGCCTTCAGTTATCAGGCTCCTCTACTGTGGAATCATCTTCCAGTTTTGGTCCGGCAGGCAAACACCCTCTCCGCATTTAAGATTAGGCTTAAAACCTTCCTTTTCTAATAGAACTTACAGTTAGGGCTGGCTCAGGGTTGTATTGAACCATGCTCTAGTTTTGCTGCTATAGGCCTAGACTGCTGGGTGACTTCCCATTATGCACCGAGCTCCTCTCTTCTCCTCTTCCTCTCCATCTGTACGCATTCATATGGCATCAGTGCTTGTTACTAACTTGACTTCTCTCTCCTGTACTTTTGTGCTTGCTCGTCTCTCTCCTCTCTCTTCCTGTTGCTTTCTGCAGGTATTTCTGCCCCTGGTGCTAGAGAGTCTGGATCTGTGACTGCCAACCACCTACTGCCCCAATGATCCTGCTCAACACCCACTGCTTCAAATATTATGATTATCATTACTATTATTATATTTAGTTTTATTAGTACTATTATTCACCCCATTATTATAATTATTAGTTTTATTATTAGTCTCATTACTGTGACACATCTTTCTGTTATACGTCTACTGTGCTATGCCAGCCCCTCCGCCCCCTCTCTCTTTCTCTCTCAACCCAGCCAGTTGGGGCAGACAGCCGCCCACCATGAGCTGGGTTCTGTTCAAGGTTTCTACCTGTTAAAAGGGAGTTTTTCCTTGCTGCTGTCGCCTAGTGCTTGCTCATGTGGGAATGCTGGGTCTCTGTAAATATAACCATAAAGAGTATGGTCTGGAACTGCTCTACCTGAAAAGTGCTGTCAGATAACCTCTGTTATGATTTTGCGCTATATAAATAAAATTTAATTGAATTGCACTGAATTGTTACAATAATGTTCTGGAGAGAAGAAGAGACCCTTGCTGAGAAGGTGGTAAAACAAAAAGAAATCCTTAAAGGTAAATTTAGCCCTACTATCAGAAGAAGGTGAGGAAGGCACACAATAAATGCATCCTGTCAGTTTGCAGTTCTTACCCCTGAGGGGTGTGAAAAATGGTCGTATACTGCTTTAACAAAGTGCTGAACTGAAATTTCTTGATATACAAAAGAATCTTAAAAAAATCGTGTGTATACTAATTTCAAAGAATTTGCTAATTTCCCTTCCTTTTGTGGATTTAAATACACTGCATTTTTTATTACCTGTGCTGTATAATAACTGTACAGGAGGTAGCCCTCCTCTCCCTGCTAGAGTGTTCTAACAGACTGTGTGCATCAGGGGCCAAAAAATGTTTCCATCTTGGGTGTTCCCAACAATGATGCCCCAATCTAACAACTGATGGAGCTTGAGGTAAGGTCAAGTATAATTTTGTAGCACTTCTGAAATATTTTTAATGGCGTTACAAATGTTTATTCTTAATGCCCTGCCATATATTTTTGTCTCTGCAGGCTTTTCGAGTCCATCCCTGGTCCAAGCGCTCCAGTGGAGGGTTCATACATAAGACCCACCTCTTTCAGAGATGAAGAAATGCACAATCAACTAACAAGGGAAAAATAAAAATGCAGATGAAAGTGTCTAAAGTGCAAGAGAAATATTATGCAACTTGTACAATAAAACTGTTATAAGCTTCTTTTTTAAGTAGATGAATTTGACTGCATGCATTTTATGCTTTGAAACTTAGACAACTATTTCAACTATTCCCTTTTCAACTACAGCCCTTGTTAAACTGTGGGCCCTACACATGTGAGAAAAAAAGAGTATTATTTATCTTCAGCCCTCATTAATTCACCAGAGACCATAACAATATGACCATATCTCCATAGTCTAGTCCTCAGTAATTTTAGATAATGAATTTTAATTAAATTATCGTAAATAACGTGGCATCCGTCAAGCATGATTATTTTCACATTAAGGTTTTAATAAGCTCTCTTCCATTTGGCCACTAAATCAAGGATCACATAGTTTGCATCTGTAACCACTTGAATGTAAATGCTGTGATAACGTTGGTAACATGACCAGCCATGACGCCTGTCAATAATATAGTAATGACTGCTGAGTACTCATTAGTGGGAGGTCAACATGTTGACGGGCGTCGTGGCTGGTGGGATCCCATCACAAGATGGTCTCTAGTTTTAATGTGTGTTCCATCAATGACTGCTTATTGATTGTTACTGATTATTACTATCTGCAGTAAAGGCTGGTAGCCATAACCCCAATGAAGTCACCTTATCATCCCTTTAAAAATCTAAGTCTAATCGCCTATTAAAATAACATAGAGAGAAATGCATTGTGTTTTGCATCCCACACTTTTGACCTGCACTTTTGAAATTCCTCTAAAGCCTGAAACATATTCTGTGTAAACGCAAATGACAACACATGGCAAGCTTGGACAAGTTGTACAGCACACATTAATATGTCCCTGTTAAGATTAAAACACACAAGTGGACTGATAAGCACAACTTTGCCTTATCTGAAGAGAACCCTACTACTAGAAAAGAACGTTAATATTGAATGACTCTGCATGTTGGCTTCCGTGATTTATCACTATGATATGCCTTGAAGAATGCAGAAACTTTCTGAAGACTGTAATGTGTCACCTGACTTGACCGAGCATCTAAAGCACAGTTTCAGCATACCAAAGGTATTGCTGAACCTATGTTATAGCTGATTTTGTGTATGACGTAAGGCCAGTATGCATACAAAAGAATGGGTAGCCATTTCACCCCATACAAGCCACCTGTGCATCCCCACAGTTCTCTAAAAAGTAATAAGGATGATAGCACTCAACATAAGGGTTTGAAGAACCGTATATGTGTGTGGTCTAAGGCACTTGATCCCAGGAAATTCATAGGCATTCATAAACACAATGAATAATAGAAAGAAAACTTTAAGATGGTGTTTCTTGAACAAGACACAAGGTCAGGCTGAAATTACAGTTATCTGGGATACGGAGAAGATAGAGCCAAGTTTTCTCTGGTAGTCCTAAATTCCTGCACATTTGTGATTGTCTGTGCCTGGAAAAGTATAAGTCTTGTCAGCACTTTTCCTTTCTCTGTGCCCATGTTACATTTTTCCTGAGATAATGTATGCAGTTTTCTTGGATGGAAGAAAATGGAAAATGGACAGTGGAAGTCAGAATTTTCATCACAGAAAATGCACATTAATCTACATCAATGTAAATGTGTCACTTTAGCCAAAAGGCAAATTTTTAAATGTGGTCCCTTGGCCAGATGTTAAATGGCCATTAAAACAACAATAAAGTAAAATTAAAACAGGAGAAAGAAGGCAAAAATATGAAGGTTTATTATCCTGGACCTTTAGAGTGTTTCCATTCAGATTGTACAGCCTTTCAGGATCAAGTGGTTAGTCACTATAAGTTACAGTATATGTGAAAAAATCATAGCATGGAAACAGATCTTAACAGCTTAAGGTGTCATCTGTGTCATCTGTGTACATTTGGACATGAGCTTGGGGGCACTTTAACATTACAAATGCGAGTGGGTGGCACTGTGTCCTTGATCATTACACACTGATTTGTTTTCACGGTAGGATTTGAACAAGCATAAAGCAGAAGAAAAAATGAATTTTGAGAATTCTTATAAGTTCCCCCTTTATCAAGTTTAGCATTAATATTTTCAATAAGGGAAGAATTAGCTCTTCCAGAGTGATTTGCGCTAAAACCTGCATGGGGTGTAGAGTAAAAAGACTGTTTTCATATGACTGATTAGTTGTGCTGCTGGATATTTTTCTGCTACCTTTGACTATACAGGAAGAATATTTATAGGTCTGTAATTATTCATGCAGGCCTTATCACCTGCTTTAAAAGTAGGTGTGAGTATAGTTGATTTCCAGAGTGCTGGAAATACCGCTTATCAATTGATGCATTACTAACCTTACGGAGAGGATATGAAAAAGACTCTCTTTAGGACCATGGTGTCCATCCCAAACACATCTGATGCTTCTGAGCTTCTTACTGAGCCTATTGATTTCTGTACAGCTTTTTCAGTGACATTTGTAAAATTAATTAGCTTTTAGAGATTCTGTCAATGGCATTTGACCCATTTGACACATGAAACTTGATGCCGGTAGCACACACCAAACGCGTCATACAGACAAAAGAAGTAATCAAGGTACAGAAACCGAGACGAGCTGATCAGGGGAGCAAAATTGATACAACTGGAGAGTTTTCTGGAGAGTTGCCACTTTTAATGGCTGACAGTGGTGTATCCTCATGAACTGATGAGCACCAGTCCATGATGATATACGTCAGACACCACCATGCATGTTGCCATTTGTCCTTTTAAAAAGCACTAGCATTAGCATTTGATAACACTTGGCTTCATCGCAGATGTTTTCCCAAAGTCTAAGCTCAATTTTCACACACATTTCCAAAAAAAAGCAATTGTCTTTTAAGTAAAAGAAATACTTACTTGAGCTTGATGCTTTATATTTTCTACATTGACAAACAGGCAAAGCGTTTTCTAATTTTTCAGTGCATTTGTCTGTACATTACTACAAACCTCCCGCTGAATGATAATGAAACTTCACTGTAGGTCTCCACTATTTTCCCTCTTACACCTCTGCCTCATAATGAAGGAATTTATAAGCCTCTGAATCAGTCAGTGGAAAGCAGAATACATCAACCACACTGTTTAGTTTTTTAATAGTTCCGTTTGTACAAAGTAGAGTTCAACTCCCTGCGGTTAATTTATAGCAGCACTGAGTGAGAATGCAACCAGCTTAAAGTCTATATCTCACGAAGCAGCACTGATTTTTCTGCTCAGTTGGCAGTTAATGAATGATAAAAAGAACCCTCTTGTGGCTGGAAAATCAACCTTTTGTTTATGTTTTGATACAGCCAATAAGCTGCATCTTATCACACCCATTATTCGGTAATGGATAATTTAATGGAATATATTTTGTTGGTGCATTTAGAAAAGAAAAAAAAACATGAAAGGCATTCCTTAATTTGTAGCTTAAACTGGCCTTTTCAATTAAGGTAAGAATATTTAAATCTGTTCTATATGTATTTTATTGTAATTTGTAATGTATGTTATATAATTAATTTGGGAAATTTTGCCTTTTTTTCATCCCTTAAAATCCCCTTCTATTGTGTAGATAATTCAGTAAAATCCCCTTAATATAATATTATCCATGATATCTATTAATTAAATGTCAAAGCTTTGAAAAAAAAAAGCTTTGAATTTGCACCTTAATTTAAAAATTTAAGGTCCTTTTCAGGTACAAATTAAGATGTATCTGTAATGGTATTGTGTAAATAACTCAACAACATGCCCAGTCATATTGGTATTCTCTAACTTAAAAGAACTTTTGGATACTTTCAGGTATAGAATTATTTTTGACTTTATACATGTTTGTACAATTTTTAAATCCATTAACAAAAGTGTATATCATGGATTAAACAGTGTATTTTAGGCTGATGTAGTTTACCATTTCACAAATATTGAGGTCTCTGTGCTCCTGGGAAAACCTGGAACTTTCATTTTGTCATTATAGGTTACGGAGTCTAAATTGATTCGCAAAAATGGCAATTTTATCCACTTAAAATTTAAAATACAACACACTAAAGTGTTCAAAAAGTGGAGGGCTCTCAATACATTTTCAAGCGGCTGTATATTTTTCATGAAGGAGTAGCTTTGAGGCTCCCACTTATTTGGTGTGAGATTTGTTCAGGCAGTGTGAGAAAGGATGTCAACTCTGCCCTTTTGCATGAGAGTTCATGATCATTTCAGATACATACATAGATAGGTAGAGTACTTTATCAATCCCAAAGGGAAATGGCATTGTTGCAGCGGCCACTTCACATGAATCACAAAACAATGATGTAGGTAAATAACGTGCAAGGTAATTAAAGGCTAAATTCTATAAAATAACTAAATTACACTGAATATAGTATAAAACTGAAAAATAAATATAAATAATAAAAATAATAGAGACTAAAGATAAACCCATAGCTATACTGTTTGCTTAATATACACTGTACAATGGTGGCAATATTATATACTATAAACACCGTACATTAGTTCAAGTTGGGTGGATATATATATATATATATATATAAAGCAAACCTTGAAAGATCAGATTAATCTGATATATATAACAGATGTGATACATAATATCATAAATAAAAATTCTAGGTGAGCAGTCTGTCCTGTTATAAGGAAAAACTATTCTGTCAGTTAAGTCCCCTCTCCAGACCCAGAGGAGAATCATTGTACAGAGTGATAACAACTGGCAAGAATGACTTCCTATAGCATTCCTTGTGGAGCTGAAGAAGTACTGAGCTATACTCCCCGGTTTGACCAGCAGGTGGTGGAGGGGATGCAAGATGTTTTCCATGATGTTTTCCAGCACAAACAACAGTTTGTGATGCATCCTCCTCTCCACAACCAACTCCAAGTGTCCCTCGACCACCTCAACTTCCTTTACAAGAATGGAAATGGTATTTAACATAGTCTTGGTCCTCCTGAAGACTACAATCATCCCCTTGGTCTTGGCCACTTTCAAGAGCAGGGGATTGTTCCCACACCATGCAAAAAGCAGTCCACCAGGTCTCTGTATTCTGCTTCCTGTCCACCACTGACACACCCCACAACTGCAGAGTGGAATTGTTTGCATGTTTGCAAACAGTAAATCTAAAGTTTTATTCTTTCCAGTGGAGTAGTTGATGAATTGATAAAAAGTTGGTTTGGCAGAAACAGAGGTGTGGTTTAAGTCTCCTGAATCATCATGAAAGTTATTTTGGTGTTGAGTTTGTAATCTAGGGGTGACGGAGCTGCTGACATCACATGCTATGTCTGCAGCAGTTGATGGCAGGATGTCAACAGCAACAACAAGGGCAAATGGGGACTCCCCTGGCAGATAATATGGACGCAGATTCACAGCGAACAGTTCAATGTCTGGGCTACAAAGACACACTTTCACAGTAACATGCCCAGGATTACAGCATCTGTTGTTAACAAGCACTGCATTCTCCCCCTTCTTTCTTCTTGCTGCTCTGCCTGCAGTCTGTACAGAGCCCTGTACAGTTTGAGAGCTAGTGATGGTGGAGGTGGATTCTGCAATACGTTCTTGCAGCCATGTCTCAGTAAAGCACATAATACTGCATTCCCGATATACCCACTGGATCCTAGTCAGCGCTGAGGTCACCAAGGTTCATATGTTTCTATAGGCTGCACCTTAGGGGTTTATGATTAGACAGCACCCTCCTCCTTTAACTGTCCCTTGTGTCATGTCCACAGAACTATGGTGAATTTCTGCGCAATTTCAAAAATGTGAAAAGGAGTTTGATGAATCTGCACTCGACTGCTTTTCCTCAACAACCATCTCAGTAAACTGAAATTGAATTGAAAGAACTTAATAAGAATTTTGAGAAATGAATTATGTGATTCAACTTTAGTTTTTAATGTAATTATTCAACATGAGCAATTAAAATTCAAATATACATTATTCAACTTCAGTTTATAGTGACACATATTTTTGCCCAGACCGCTTTCTCACATCTCTATATCCTGGAAAAATATAATCTCCTTAAACCCAGCTGAGGTGAAGCATCCTCAGCATGTGACCTTGCAGCATTCTCCCACAGATCCGCTCTCTTAATCCAGAGCCACCTAGAGGCTTTCTCTGCAGCCTCTGTGCTGTTGTAGATGGCCCTCCTTGTCCTCTCGCCTGTGATGCCGAGTGTAGTGTAAGACCTACAGAGAGACTCTTCTGCAAAGTCTCTGCACCCAACCTACACAGGCAAGCACCTTGCCTTCCGGCCTTGTCGGTGGCAGTTCCTGATTAGGCCCTCGTACCTCTCCCTCTTCCACTCAAAAGCCCCCTCCATCCACTCTTCCCATGGCACAGTTAGCTTTAGCATGACAATGTTTTTTGTTGCTTCTGACACCAGAATGATGTCAGGTCTGAGGGAGGTCTTGGCGACATGCTGAGGGAACTTGAGTTGCCTGCCTAAATCCACTGTCAGCTGCCAGTCCTGAGCAGTGTTGAGACGCCCAGATGTTGTTTTAGTTGTTGCTTTTAGCTTCTCTCTGGCTCTGATGAAGCTGATGGTTTGTTCCATGGGTTTTGACCTGTGAGCATAGGCGATGGCACTACAGATACTCTCAGTGATGGACTTGATCACCTGATCATGTCGCCAGCAGTATCACCCTTCCCCCAGAGCCTTTCGGGAGCAACTCAAGATATGCTCACGGGTCCCCATGCTCTGGCAGAGGGAGCATGCTGGAGTATCTATCAAGCCCCAGCAGTGCAAGTTGGATGGGCTAGGAAGGACATCATAGACAGCCTGGACCAGGAACCTGATGCGGTGTGGCTCTGCCCGCCAGAGGTCAGCCCATGAGATCTTCCTCTCCACAACTGTCTCCCAGTTTGTCCAGGCACCTTGCTATCACATTCATACTGCTCTGCTGGATCTCTCCTCCTCAACAGCTGCTCTCATCTCATTCTGGACTAGTTGCCTCAGAGCTTTGTCATCTCAGGGGGTTGCGATGGTGCTTAGCCCAGCCCTTCCTCTGGCAACTTTTCCCAACCAGGACTCCAAACATAGCCATGTCTCTGCCACTGCAGCCTCCGCGCTCCACTTCCTGCCAGTCTTGACTGCTACCCCTGCCCTGGAGACATTAGGGTCTGTTGACTCCTGGAAATGCAGCACCTCCCTTGCATACGAAACCTTGAACTCATCCTCCATAGATTTCAGGGGGAGCTTCATTTTGCAGGTGTTTCGATAGAGGGTGATGATGGTCAAGATCCTCAGTAGTCGTGATAAATCCATGCCTTGAATTTTCCTGGAAGGACCGTCTTGTCAACATCTTTCAGCCACCCCTCTAGCTCATTGGAGGTGTTCTTCATGGAGGCTGTATCCCTGAGACTGCTGTCAAAGAACTTCCCCAGGCTTCTTAGAGAGAGATGACATAGAGAATCGGAACTTATCTCTGCCCTTCTTCAAAACCAAGGATCTGGATTTTTCTGGCTTGAATGACATCCATCTGCCTCCAGGTAACGACTTGTTGGTCACTGTCTGGTCATCCATGAAGGCACGGATTGATGGTTGGCGGATTGCGGACGTGGACTTAGGGCCTCTGCACTCTGGTTAAGCAGAGTTCACCAGCATGTTCATCACCAGAGAAAACAGGATCACTGAGATGGTGCAGCCTGTGATGATTCCCACCTCCAGTCTATCCCACACAGATTTTGCTGATCCTGTTGAGACTCTCAGGCCGAAACTGTTATAATAATTCAGGATGAGGTCTCTTACTAAGGCTGGAACATGGTGCCTGTCAGGCGTTTCTAGCACCAGCTTGTCGGGGAATTGAGCCATAGGCATGAGCCAGGTCTAACCACAGTACCAACAGATCACCCTTGTTCTCCTTAGCCTCTCTGAGGAGCTATGTGACCACACCAGTGTGCTCTAGACCGCCTGGTACTCCAGGGATGCCACATTTCTGCATGGAAGTGTCCGAGTATCCATTCTTGATGGAGAAATCTCATCTTTGCAGATCTTTCTGCACAAGCACCCTCTTCTTGTCACCATTTGTCTGTTGCTGTTGGTCGATAACCTTGTATCTGTCCGGCTAGGGAGAGAGAGAGAGAGAGAAAGACAGAGAGAGGGGGGAGACAGAGAGAGAGGGAGAGGGCGGAGAGAAAGGGAGAGAGAGCAGTAGGAAAGACAACATAGCACAATCCAGGTTCCACATAAAGATGTATAATAATAATTAGACTAATAACTACACTAACAATAATAATAATAATAATAAGACAATAACTGGTCTAATAATAGAACTAATAATAAGACCGATAATTAAGCCAATGATAATAATAATAGGGCTGATAATAAGACTAATAATTCCAATAATGTGAGCAAAAGAAAGACTACTAATAATAATTGTAGCAGTGGGCAGGATCATGGGGGCAGTACGTGGTTTGCAGTCACGGATCCAGACTCTGCAGCTCCGGAGGCAGAAATACCTGCAGAAAGCGACAAGACGAGAGAGGAGAGAAGGATAGAGAAGAAGGCTAGTTATTAACAAGAATTAATGAGATATGAATGCATATGGATGGAGAGGGAGAGGAGGAGAGAGGAGCTTGAGCCAGCCCTAACTATAAAAGATTCATCAAAAAGGAAGTTTTTAAGCGTACTTTTAAAGGTGGAGATGGTGTCTGCCTCCTGGAGGAAGGTAAATAAGTAAGTAAAGATGTCCACAGTGTCCACATAACTTAAATCCCATGGGAGAGAGTTCCAAGTTTAGGAACCGCAACCTCAAAAGTGCAGTCTCCCTTAGTTTTAAACCTTGTTCTAGCAACAACCTTCAAACCCTGATCAGAAGACTGTTGAGAACTGTTGGTAACATAGGGCTGCAGCAGATCTCTAATGAAGTCAGGAGCCTGACCATGACAAGCTCTTTAGTTGATCACAAGGACTTTCAATTGGATTCTGAACGTGATGGGAAGCCAGTGAGGAGCAATTTGAATCGTTGTCACATGAGACTTTTTGGAGGACGTGGTCAACAGTTTAGCAGCAGCATTTTGGACAACTTGTAAACGATCCAAGGATGTTTTGCTAAATCAGGTAAAAAGAGAGTGACAATAGTCAAGATACAATGATATAAAAGCATGGATTAACATTTCCATCTCTACTTGAGACACAATGGGTCTGAGCTTTGCAATGTTTCTCAGCGGGAAAAAACAGTAGCGAATCAGAGATTTAACATGTTGGTCCAGAGTCAGAACCTGGTCCATAGTGACACCTAGATTTCATATGGAGGATTTAACCAGCAAGCTGAAAGATCCAAGACCATCCAGTATTTTAGGGACAATACTAGGAGGGGTAGAAATAAAGATCTTAGTTTTTCCAGCATTTAACTGTAAGAAATTGGTGGCAATCCAGTCTTTTATAATGTTTAGGCAGGTATTTCAAACTGACAATTTTGCTATGTTTTGAGATATCAATAAGAAACATAATTGAATGTCATCTGCATAACCTATTAACTGTCCAAGGGGAAGCATAGATGAAGTGCTGCATCAGCAATAGAATAGGTGCAAGGACTGAACCTTGGGGCACACCACAATACAGAGTTTCAGATGAGGAGGCAAAACAGCAAACCGATTATTAATTACAATAACTGAAGTACAGAAACTCCTTTCAGAGAGGTATGAGGAGAACCAATGTAAGGCTCACCCAGATGTACTCACACACTGCTCAAGTCTATCTTCCAAGATACAGTGGTCCACAGTATCAAAGCAACACTGAGATCCAACAGCACTAACACCGAAAATTCTCTTGCTTCACCATATATCAAAATATTGTTAGAGACTCCGAGAAGAGCTGTTTCTGTTGAGTGCAAGTGGCGGAAGCAAGACTGAAACGTATCAAAGATATTATCCTCATCTGGAGTCGTGAGCTGCTTAGCAACCACTTTTTCTAAAATTTGATTTTTTGAGAAGTGGTTGAATAACAACCTGTTGGAATTGAGCAGGGACACAACCAGATAACAAAGAGTTGTTGATTATGGAGAGCACAGCAGGACCAATAGGGCTGATGACATTTTTAAACAGAAATTGTGTAAGAAGTCAATGGGGCAAAGGAGGATTTCATATGGTTGACCAAGTTAGTAAGAAAATGGAGTGTTATTGGAGAAAACTTCTCCCAGATTGTAGGCCGAGTGTCAAATAAAATTTAAGGATTATGCCAATTATTAGATAAAAGATTAGAAAATAGAAAGTGGCAGAAAAAATTTTGTAGCAGAAAGGTGGTTAAGGATGCGAGAGCTAATTATATGGTGGCAAGGTAAGGAATACAGATTAAATGACAAATAAAATAAAATACAATTTTTAACCAGTAATAAACAAATCCTTTGGAAAATAAAGAATCAATATCCAAACCAAGAGTAAAACAAAGGTCCAGAGTAGGCCCTCTGTTTTGTGAAGGCCGTGGTACACGCTGAGTGAGATTAAAACATATTAATAAAACTAGAGGAAAAATTGTCAGTAACATCATCAACATGAATGTTAAAATCAACAGCAATGATAAATCTGGATATCTTAAGGATAGAGGACAAAAAGTCAGTGAATTCATTTAAAAATGAAAAAATTAATCGGGCCAGGTAAACGTTTAAATTCAAATGAAGAGAACAACCCAGTGCTCCTGGACAAGCAAGTCCTCCACCATGGCCATAAAGTCTGGGTACGCTGATGAAAATATAATCGTTTAGGCAGAGCTCAATGAGAGGGCCATGTTCCATATCCCTCTGCCAGGTTTCAGTCAGGAACAGAAAGTCTAATTTGTTAGACAAGATGAGATCATTCAGCACAGATGACTTGTTTCCTATGGAGCGAGTATTCAGCAGCGCCATTTTGACAGTTGTAGAGACCCAGCTATCAATAGAGGAATCTCAGGGCTCACCCTGGGGCAGAGTGCGTAAATGAAGTAGATGACAAGGACCCTCTCCACCGTGCAAGTAGATTCCACTCAATGGGGAAGCAATCCTCTCACCGGAAGTAGGGGAAGACAGGTTGTATAAAGGAAACTGACATTCCCAGCCGTACACCCGAGCAGCAAGTCCATCATTGACACACAGGAGAGTGAAAAGAGCAACACATAGAACAGGTACGATAAACCGAGACAGTCGGGCAGCAGCAAGGCAGAACACATGATGATATGATGGTGCCTGACCATTAAAGGCTTTGTAGGTGAGGAGGAGGATTTTAAATTCTATTCTGGATTTTACAGGGAGCCAATGCAGTGATGCTAATACAAGTGAAAAGTTTTTTTTTCCTATTTCTTGTCAGTACTCAAACTGCAGCATTTTGTATGAACTGGAGGGAATTTATAGACTTGTTAGGGCAGCCTGATAAAAATGAATTACAATAATCAAGCCTAGAAGTAACAAATGCATGGACTAGTTTTTCTGCATCTTTTTGAGACAGGATATGTCTAATTTTTGCAATGTTACGTAGGTGGCAGTCCTTGAAGTTTGTTTTATGTGGGAATTAAAGGACATATCCTGATCAAAGATAACTCTTTACAGTGGTGCTGAAGGCCAGGGCAATGCCATCTAGAGTAACTATATCATTAGATAACGCGTTTCTGAGGTATTTGGGGCCAAGTACAATAGCATTTTTGTCTGAGTTTAATAGCAGAAAATTACTGGTCATCCAGGTCTCTGTGTCTTTAAGGCTTGAGTTTACCCATCTGAGTGGTTTCATCTGACTTCACTGACAAGTCCAATTGGGTATCAACTGCATAACAATGGAAGATTATGGAGTCTTTTCTAATAGTATTGCCTAAAAGAAGTATGTATAAGGTGAATAGAATTGGTCCAAGCACAGAACCTTGTGGAACTTCTGAGTATATGGAGGATTTATCGTTAATACAAACTGATATCGATCTGATAAGTAGGACATAAACCAGCTTAGTGCAGTACCTTTAATTCTAATTAAATTTTCCAGTCTCTGTAGTAGGATGTGATGGTCAGTGGTATCAAAAGCAGCACTAAGATCTAAAAAGAAAAGTACAGAGACAAGTCCTTTTTCTGATGCATTTAGAAGGCCATTTGTAACTTTCACCAGTGCTATCTCTGAGCCATGATGTACTCTAAATCCTGATTCGAAATCCTCAAATAAATTTTTGCTTTGTACAAAGTCTCATAGCTGGTTGGCGACTGCTTCTGCAAGGGCCTTAGAGAGAAAGGGAAGGTTAGATATAGGTCCATAGTTGGCTAAAACACCTGGATGAATAGTAGGTTTTTAAGAAGAGGTTTAATTACAGCTGTTTTAAAGGACTGTGGTACATAGCCTGTCAATAAAGACAAATTGATCATATTTAGTAAAGAAGTGCTAACTAAAGGTAACGCTTCCTTAAGGAGTCTAGTTTGGATGGGGTCTAAGAAACAGGTTGATGGTTTAGATGAAGAAATCTTAAAGTTAGTTGTGAGGGTCGATGGGAGGAAAACAGTCAAATATATATCAGGTTTTACAATTTTCTTCTGAGGATCCTGTTTTTGAAGATAAATTGGTGCCGATTGAGGGCAGGGGGTGATGAATTTTGTCTCTAGTAGTTAGAATTTTATCATTGAAGAAGCTCATGAAATCGTCACTACTGAGAGCTATAGGAATACATGGCTCAATAGAGCTATGACTCTCTGTCAGCCTGGCTACAGTGCTGAAAAGAAACCGAGGGTTGTTTTTATCTTCCTCTATTAATGATGAGTAAAAGGCTTCCCTGGCACTAGTGGGGTTCTTCCAGTTTTGTTGAACCCCAAATATTTTCAATTTTTTTTGTTGTTTGCTATAATATGCAGGTTTGGGAGCTAACCATTGAGGTAACCTCTTTTTTGTATTGTCTTCTTTTCCAGAGGGGCTGTATAGCTGATTTTCATTTGCATTGAGCCTGCAGCACTATCAACAAGAGGGTTGTAACACCTGCTTCCATACATACAGGGTTCTACGAAGTCCAAACTATAATAACAGACAAATTTAAATAACATTGGCACATAGATTAATAATTGACTCATTCATTAGCAATTAACAATGTTCCTACAAGGTAAATACTGTCTTCATTATTTATTTGTCAGTTTGTTTATACATTACCGTCAGTACTGTTCTCCTTCCCGGCTGCAGCCTTCAGCACATCTCACAGTCCCACAACCCCAGCAACCTTAGTAACAAAAGAGCAGTTTTAGAGAATGAGGGACAGACGACTAGAGAAGAACAGCACAGAAGTAAGAAACATGACTGTACACTGAATTTAAGAATCTAGAGGACTCCAGCAACTTAAAGTTTTTCTCCATTGTTCTGATGGATTGTTTGAAACAGAAACACAGTTTTGAGAGCAGGCAATAGAAACCTAAACTGTTTCCGTTTGCAAAACAGTACATACATGACCAAAAAGGTGTCACTGCAAAATGATTCACATAATTGTCAACATCACAGAACAATAACAGTGTGGTTAAGTACTGATGGAAAACCATTGTCATTTTCAACACAGGACGTCACATTAGAAGTTCATATATGCAGTCATTTAGTTGTGAAAAACAAAACTTCAGCAACATGTCTGTGTATTGCTCAATACCTGTCCTGACTTTTATCCACACCACAATAGTTTAGCATTCTCTGTAATCAGACCCTTGAAAGAGTTGGTGTGAGAAATCCAGCCTTGGCAAGCCTACAGATATGTCACCCAAGGCCATGACCTCAGAGTTAGCTGGAAATAAGATTTTTAAGATTTTTTGCTTGTTCGTTTTAGTTATTTTGCATCTTTCATTTGGAGTCTTTTTAGTCTTTTTTGCATCTTTGTGTGGTTGTTTTGTGTATTTGTGTAGTCTTTTTGTGTTTTTGTGTCTGTGGTCATTTTGTGTCTCTTTGTGGTCATTTTGTGTCTGTATCATTTTGCATTTTGCATGTAGTTTTCTGACTGTTCACAGTGCAAAGTGAGAAAGGGCTGGCTGAGGTGGAATATCAGGAGGGTGTGGTGATTAATAATAATTTAATCACAGCCAAATACATCATTGGTGTCATCACTCCAAAACAGCTGAGCCAGTCCCAGTGACTCATATTTACAACATCTCAACAAAAGAAGGAGGCCACTCCAGTAAATCATATTCTTGTCTGGATGGTGTAGAGCAGCAGGATCTGAACACACAGCACAACAAATCTGTAAACTCTCTAAAAAGAAAGTTGCAAAAGAGACAATGTTGCACAGGATTGATGAGCGACGGTAATCCGACATCTAACACTTAAACTGCAGAATACTGAGCCCTAATGGACCACTCTGATGTGTGTAGTATTGTGTGGGGTTACTTTGTAGTTGCCTGGTGTCATTTGCACATGATTTAATAAAGGTAAGCACAGTGGCCAGCTGTGTGTAATGGCACTGCTCCCTGATGCAGCACTTCATCAAATCAGAGGCTGCAGGGATTTAATGGAAAGAAGGAGAAACTTTTCATACAGTATAAAGCAGCCGTGGACAACAGATACTGTAAGAATCACTTATACTAATTTATAGATAGATGCAGACTGATTTATTTACGTTTCCTGCTTTAAACACAATATACAGTCATTTTCTATGCCGATTTAAATGCCTCTACTGTCTGGGGAGTGATTAGTTAAAATGTCTGTTTTCAATGCAAAGTCTAAGACACATTTTCCACCAAAATACCAACAACTAGCTTTGGCTGCCTCATTAGAATGAACCCCCCAACTGTTTGTGTCTCTCCTCCCACCTGTGCGCTATGTGCTCTGCTCTTGGCACCAAAATATCACACATATCCTACGCAAAGTGAATTTCAAAGTCAGGAAAATACCAAACTGTCTGATCGCTGCTTGCGCTAGTCATTGTGTCACTACAACAAAGGGCCCTATGAATTCATACATACAGTGGCATGAAAAAGTTTGGGTTAAAAGATTACTTCAATCTTTTACAGTTTTAAAAAAACAATAAAGGAAAAGGGCCCGAAACAAAAGTTTGGGCACACTGTATGGTCAGCACTTAGTAACACCCCCTTTGGCAAGTAAAGGGGTTGTAAAGAAAAGTTATCACAGCTTGTAAAAGCTTTTTGTAGCCAGCTAAGAGTCAGTTCTTGTTTAATTGATTTTTGCCCATTTTTCCTTGCAAAAGGCTTCTGTGAGATTTGATAGATTGGTCTATCCACAGATTTTCAATGATTTTTAGGTTGGGGGACTGCAAGGGCCTTAGCAAAACCTTCAGTGTGAGTATTTAGAAACCTTTCAAATTTACATCACTTGGCCTTTCTTAATGACGACTGTGTACAAACTATAGCACTATTAAGCTAAACAAGGCCTGAGACCTTGATAAAAGTTACCTGAGAGCTCAAATCTCTTTGGGTGTATGGTGCGCCTTTCCTTTTTTCAATATAAACTTGTACAAAACAAAAATAATATACTAATCTTGCTTAAAATGTTGAAAAGAATGTTTCATCTTAACTTTATGCCTTTTGGAGATCAGTTAATCTCCTAGTCACTTAAATAATCCCAGTAACAGAAATTTTGACCACGGGTGGCCATAATTTGTCATGCCACTGCATTGCTGTTTGAATGGCTGAAAAATCAGCTGGTGAAAAAAAGGGAGATTCAAAAAGTAATGCTGAGTCAACATTTCTGTCTTACAGATCCAACTAGAAAGTGTTTCTGTTTTTTGTCTCACCCTTGTAGGGAACACTTATATAGTGAATCACCTGGAGGCAGATGTTCCAGACCTACAGTTGATGCTATTCTTTAGCTTACTGGTCTGAATTCTCAAGCATTCTCGATGATGATGATTTGGGTTTGATAGAGGATAAATAGAATATGCAGCAAGAATATGTTGAGGAAAAAGTGTGGTGATGACTGCCGTTTCACTGTTTTTATATGGTGGTTACATGTGCTACAACACTATAGTTGGCCAACAATGTCCAAGACCAAAAAGACATATTATTTTAAAGAATATCAGGAGTCAAGAGTGCATTTATCATTCTATACACAAGTATTATGGTTATTTTACTATGGCCGTTTACAATTCTATAGGCTTCTGGGATAAAACCAAATTTCCCTCTATTTGTTTTACATGCAGGCAATCTAAAATGTATTCTTAATGACATTAGTGCAAAGAAGTCATAGACATGCGTGGTGATGTTGATAATCTTATATGTCTTTTTGAGGACTTGTTCAAAGTACTTGACAACCTTAACAGATCATCACAAAATGCTGCATTTGTTCATGAATTGGTTATAAAATCTGATCTGATCTTAATCTCAGGCCAGAGATATACTTGCTTTTAACTACTTCTTCGCATGCACATGATGGCTGCTTCACGTATCCTGCGTCCATTTGAAGGGTCTGTTGTGCACATCCACAGAAATGAACGCTATGTGTGCCATGAACGGTAGGGGCAGTATGGGGATGTGACAGGGTAGGCATGTAAGGAGCAACAACAATGTTGGAAAGTTCTAAAGACAAGCTGATAGATCAAGTTTGCAATTACCCCCATCTGTATGATGTGTCATTGTCACGGCATAGCTGGCGACAGTGCCGTCAGTACCATTTTAGAAGTCGATGTGGAAACCTGCAAAGATAAATGGAAACAAATCCAAGACTGTTATGCATGGTTGGAAAATGTTTTGTCCACCAGTCATCAGTTTCCTGAGCTGGCTATGGATTTTGTCATCACTATTGTTCTTGCATTATACTTTTGTTAGTTAGTTTTGCCTGTCTATTTTCCAGAGGCTTCGTCCCTTGCAGCCACTCACATGTTCAAGTTCTTGTTGGGTGAATGTTGCCTAAAGGTGTGTTTAGTTTCATTTTTTTGCACTTCTGTGCTCATTTTCCTAGTTTTTTCCTCTCAGGCAACATACTGAATCTTTACTGAATGTATAGCACTTTGCTTTTTTATTATTGTAAAAGGTGTTCATATCAGGCAATAAGTATGAAATCAAGCCCTTTTTTGTTCTCAGGCGTCCACCTGAATGTTTATTGAACTTTCAGCCATATCTGTACCTCTACTGTTTACAGTAATTCAAATAAAAGTGTACTTAATTGCAGCACCATGCTTTCTATTTTATCCTAAAGTAAAAATAAAACATATATACAACCCAAACAGAAAGTACTGCCCTATAATGTACTGTGCCTCGCTGGAGGGTAATGTCCTGAAAGGCCACTTTCCCTGTGACAATCCGAAAATATTTCCTCAGACTGTTGCACACCTCAGTGCCAAGTTGCATTGCATGATCAGCAGTGAGGCATCCTGGATCAAGTAGGTTTGTGTCTCCCTCCACCATTTGCCTCCATTTTCCCGGGACTTCCCCTTCATCCACCAAAGTGCTGCATATGTACCTTGTACTCTCTACCTGGAGTTGGTCAGTGCCAGAGAGGCATCGTGCCATGCATGCCTTTGTTATGCCTGTTGTTATGTCATCAGCAGAACATTCTATGGCCCTCCTGAACACTATCCACCTTGGAGGCAAAATGCCAAAGTCATTTTCAACCACCCGCCTTGCTCTGGAATGGCAGCAATTGTAGCCCCGCTGTTCAGCACTGAGATTGGCCCCTGTCAGACGGATAATTATGTGATGAGAAAGTGATGAGAACCCAGTTTTCATATCAAACATAATTAAATAAATAAAGTATAGAAATGCATTAACAATGAATGAAAAAGATATGGCTACCCAGATAATATTGCCCATTTATTTCATTAATCCCCTTTAAATGTCATACATGCTTGTTTTATACATAAAAAAGTAACACAAATACAAACCATACAAACCATAGAGCTGATGGAGGTGGTAGGGGGAGCTTGCCCTGGATAAGTTGGGATCCAAAGGTACTTCTTGAAAACACCCCAGCATCACTGTGATGGCTGTATGCCCCTATGTCCACAACTGTATATAATCTGTAATCGGTATCACATACAGCCATCAGGATGAAACTGAAGTATCCTTTGTAGTTGTAGAAGGAACTTCCACTGTTGGCTGGGGTATGGACATGTTCACCTTCTATTGTCCCAGCACAGTTGGGATAGTTCCACAAATAGCAGAAATCTTTCTGGATCTGCTTCCACTGGTGTTCATTGGGGATAGCCACAACCTCAGAGCAGTCCATATATTAGCTTTGCTGATCTCTTTGACGATACATTCAACTGTTGCTAATCCAAGTTTGTAGCTCTCCAACAAGGCTTGCAAGCTACTGCCTGTTGTTAAAAGAGGAGGGTGACGGCAAAGAGGTATCCTTCAGTAACATGCGTAGTGCACAGGCAAGTATGTGAACAATTACGTTTATGATGCAACCTTTCAGCTACGCAGACGTGTGGTCAAAAAGTACGTATATCTGCGGCCTAAGACACTAGTATAGAATAACACAGTGTGCTTAACACACAGACAATTATAATCTTGCAGTCTTTATTGAATACACCCATTAAACATTCCATTGACAGCAATAAACTCAAACAAGCATTTCCAGTAGCTGAGGATCTAACCTGGACAACATTCAGGGTGAATTTTGGACTATTCTTCCTGTAGAACTGCTTCAGCTCAGCCACAGTCTTAGGAGGTCTGGTGTGAACGGCTCTCTGATTGCATTCCACAGCATCTCTAATGGGTTGAGGTCTGGGCTCTGACTGGGCTATCCTAGAAGGTAGATTTTCTTTGTCTGAAATCATTCTGTAGTAGATTTACTTCCATGTTTAGGTTCATTGTCCTGCTACTTAAACCAGCTTCTACTGAGCTTCAGCTGGCGAACAGCCACCCTGACACTATCCTGTAAGATACCTTGATAAACTTGGGGAAGCATTTTTCTTTCAATGATGTTAGCTGTCCAGGCCCAGAGGAAGCAAAGCCCCAAATCATGATGCCCCCCCCCACCATGCTTCACTTTTGGGATGATGTTTTCATGTAGTGCTGTGTTTTCTTCCTAAGCAATTCAACCTGCGTTTCATTAGTCCACAAAACATTTTCCCAGTAGTGTTGTGGAGTGTCAAGGTTTGACAAACTTTTTGGAGAGTAGCAGCTTTCTCCGTGGTGTCCTGCCATGGACAAAATGCTTGATGCAAACATGCACTTTGATTTGCGTATGCTAGAATTGTGAACACAAATGTTCATCAGCTCCAATGATACCTTTAAGCTTTTAGCTGTTACTCCGGGTGTCTTTTTTACCTCACTGAACATTCTGTGTTGTGCCTTAGGAGTCATCTTAGCTGGACGCCTACTTCCATAGAGAGTAGCCACAGAACTAAATCGGCTCCATTTATAAACAGTTTGTATGCAGAAAATGTAGTCTGTTCTGTAGTGAAGTTCATTTGTATAGTCTCAAATCCCCAGCTTTAGACACAACATGTAAAATTCTACTCCAATAAAATTAAAACAGGTCCCTGTAGCTTCTAACAGATCTTGTGACAGCAGCAATTAGGGAAATCGGTCCTTGGAATTGCTGCAAACAACCAAGCAGAATTTCTGACCTGCCAGAAATCCAACCAATTGTCTTAGACCCTGACAAATTGATGTTACAGGTTATTAATCAGATGCTGTGAGCCTGCTTAAACTGCACATCAAACTACAACCCATCGGAAATTCATCCCGATTCTAAAATAAATCTCGGGTGACCAGCTGGGGGCCAAAGTCAGGCCGAATCTACACAGTGTCTGCCCAGCTTTACATGTAGCTTACAGGTCAGTAGATTTGGCATTATGGAACAGTGTAATACCCACTACAGGGCCTTATGATTGGTAAAAACATCAGTTAACATTAATACTGAGCTTCCCGAGGAATACTCACCCAGTTTTTGACACATTTCATTATGTGTATTGTTAATCGCTATAGCTAGCATCAGCTAGTGAGCACTGCTAATAGGGCAGAAGAAGCGACAGTATGGAATGACCGTGGACAGTAGAAAATAGACCCCTTTTTATCCTTCAGAAAAATTATTTCTTTTATATAAGACAGTTTAGGCCTTTCTGTCTTCTTAAAGTAGATGGTAAGGTTTTCTTTTTATCTTTTTGATTTTTAGTACCAAGTTAAAGGTTATGCTTATCTCAGTCTGTTGGTATCACCACTACTTATCTACCTGCCCTGTTAGCTGACAGACAGAGCCCATTGTTGTTATCCATTAGATGATAAATGATAAAAGCTCAGAACAACATTGTTATAAAATGTGCTTATTTAAACAACATCAATTTTCTAGACAAAAAGTCTCTTTGTTCAGTCTTTGTTACCTCTATTCAGGCTTTGAGACAGTAAGAATGGCAATGTATTGACTTAATATGTACTGTACAAGCTTTTGTTAATGTGCCGATACAAAGCTTGACTGTTTACCAAAAGGGCAGACAACTGCTGGCATTTTGCAGTGCTTAGTCAGGGTAAAGAAGACAAAAGCATGCCCTTCAAGCAGGCTCCAGGAAATACACAGAAATGCTATTCATTCAAGTGTGGAGGTGTCACGGAGTTTAATGAACAATAGTATGGACGTTTATTTGTGGGCCTCTCAGATACACTAGTAAGTGGGGTTGCTGCTTATTTTTTCCTTACAGGTTTCAGCAGATGATGGGTGGAGCAGGATCAGGTGAGTGGGCACCCTGGAGATTATTAAGCAGCATCTGAGGAGAGGGGAAGCAGGTATGTGGCAATGATGGTGGAGGCAGCACAGCTAGAGATGGAGAGAAAGAACATTTGGAACATGAGAAAGGTATAGTTTGCCCTGAGTACCAGCTTGGAGCGAGTGAGCTGAGTACTGAGTTGTTGTTGTTCCTGTTTTCCCAGCCGACTGCCAGCAGATGACGTGTCTTCTTAGGCGCCCTCGATCTGATGGAGCGGAGTGAATGCCCGGGCGACCACAGAAGGATGCCACGCAGATTTATGTTGCCATTGTCCAACTGGCAAAAGCCAACTACAAAGAGGATTCTGCCTAGAGGAATGTTAAAATCAAGGCAAATGTAGTGAGTCTCATTGGAAAAAACTATACTTAATACAAAGAGCTTTACACAGTGCTTTCCGAAGGTATTCAGACCCCGTCTCTTTTTTCAAATTTTGTTATGTTGCAGCCTTATGCTAAAATTGTTTAAATTGATTTTTACCCTCATCAATCTACACACAATAACCCATAATGACAAAGCAAAAAGAGAATTTTTAGAATTTTTTGCAAATTTATTAAAAAGGAAAAACTGAAATATCACTTTGACATTAGTATTCAGACCCTTTACTCAGTACTTAGTTGAAGCACTTTTGGCAGTGACTACAGCCTCAAGTCTTCTTGGGTCTGATGCTACAAGCATTTGCACACCTGGATCTGGGGACTTTCTGCCATTCTCCTCGGCAGATCCTCTCAAGCTCAGTCAGGTTGGATGGGGACCATTGGTGGACAGCCCTTTTCAGGTCTCACCAGGAATGTGAAGGGGTCTGAATATTTTCTGAATGCACAATATAACAGTCACTTTTATCTATCATCACCGTTACAACGTACAAATGAGACAGACACCTTACTGGCAAACAGCCCTGTCTCCTAAAAAAACGCATGCATATACATAGGAAATATTATGTAGGGAAAATAAACGAGATTGACAATGCCCTCAGGTGATTAATGATTGATGAAAATAAAAATAGTATATGTGGGGTGGGGGGCATGGACTTTTTTCTCACCTCTGAAGGGCAGGATGACAAAAAGCGTTTGAGAACCCCTGATTTTTAAAGGGATTTCAGGGAGATAATCAATGGATAATGTAATGGATTGTAATATATTAGGGAGTTTTGGTATTTTTGCATGATTTAAGAGCATTAAAATTGAGCAAATAAGATAAAAGCCATACCTTATTTCACACCTTAAAACAAATTAAGGTGAAAATATGAGCATAATTTTCATGGTATTTGGTCATTTTTTAGTTTAGAGATAACCCATTAAAAATCTTTAATGTATTCTAATCCTTTAATGTATCCATTATTTTACATAACATCTATATAACTCTATTAAGTACCTTATTACTTTATTAATCCCCATGTCTCTAGGGAAGGTGGGGTGATTTTAACAATGCCTGTGCTGTTCAATGATTTTACTCCCTGGCCGGAGCATGTGTCATTTTTCAGCCCAGTAATAATTACTGGCACAATTACCTACAGTTTTTTTTGTGAACATGCTGGTCCTCTAGTAATTTAAATCCTTTCCAGACCAGCATCCTTGTATTTTGCTTGTCCTGAATTTGAATTTTGTGTGAGAATGGAGGAAGTCAAAAATGTTTTTTCCAATATGATCAATGGAAACATATTAACGTGACATATTGGGGAACTAATATGACAACAAAAAATATAAATAATAAAATAAAATCATCAGGAAAGTAAGACCCCATAAAAGCTCATCAAATGGGCTGTTGTAATGTCAGCTACAGGTAGGTTCCTTTTGAGCCCTATGGTTTTTAGCCAATTTTTGTTTACAGTTTATCAAAATGGCACTATTAAAATAACATCATGGATGTAGACATAAGGCATGTTCTGAAGTGTGTTTTTTCTATGATTTCTGAATAGATTTATGGCCATATATTTTTACTGAGTATCAGCTTTTTGGTCAAGAAAAGTGAAAATCCTTATTCCATTGATTAAATTGGCAGAAGCAGTATTTGGCAAGTTGTTCTTTAGCATCAAAGTCTGAAACATTAATTTCATGCATTTAACTCTCACCAAAAATGTAGTGAAACCTGCAAGCTAATTCAATTCAATTCAATTTCAATTCAATTTTATTTATATAGCACCAAATCATAACAGAGGTTATCTCAGGGAACCTTTCATGTAGAGCAGGTCTAGACCATACTCTTTATAGTTATGTTAACAGAGACCCAACATTCCCCCATGGGCAACCACTTGGCAACAGCGGCAAGGAAAAAAAGGTAGAAACCTTGAACAGAGCCCAGCTAATGGTGGGCAGCTGTATGCCTCGACCAACTGGGTTGAGAGAAAAAGAGAGAGGGAGAGAGAGAGAAAGAGAGAGAGAAAGACAGAGGGATCCAGACTCAGAAGCACCTGGGGCAGAAGTACCTGCAGAGAGTGACAGGAGGAGAGAGGAGAAAGACGAGAAAGCAAAAAACTACGGGAGAGAGAAGTCAAGTTAGTAATGAGCATTGACGGGATATAAATGTGTACAGATGGAGAGGGAGAAGAGGAGAGAGGAGCTTGGTGCATCATGGGAAGTCATCCGGCAGTCTAGGCCTATAGCAGCATAACTAGGGGATGGTTCAAGACAAGCCTGAGCCACCCCTAACTATAAAGCTTTATCAAAAAGGGAGGTTTTAAGCCTAATCTTAAACGTGGAGAGGTTGTCAGCCTCCCAGACTCAAACTGGAACAGTTCAGGCAGCCCAACTTGAGTCCAATGCTAAATTCCTGACATAATCCTGTCACTGCAACACATACCCAATTCACCCTTTTAATCATGGCGTTGTACTTAAGCCATCAGTGCTCTGATCATTCTCTCATTCGCTCTGAGGCTTAAGCTAGAGCTTTCTCATCTATGCTGTGGTGGTTCGGGATCAGCTTTCAAAGTGTTTACACTGTGTTTAGATGACGGTAATCATTGCTAAAGTTTCCAAGCTACATTTTTGGTGCTTGTGTTTTTTATACGTACAATTTTATACACTCACCGAGCACTTTATTAGGAACATCTGTACACCTGCTTGTACACAGTGGAATGCATAAAATCCTGTAGTTCAGACATCAGACATCATCAAAGGGGAAAAAATGTGATCACAGTGACTTTGACCTTGGCACAATTGGTGTGAAACTAAAAAACATCCAGTGAGCAGCAGTTATGTGGACAGAAACAACTTGTTGATGAGAGAGGTCAGAGGAGAAAGGCCAGGCTGATTAAGGCTGATAGAAAGGCTACAGTAACTCAAATCACCACTCTTGAGCAGAAAAGCATCTCAGAATGCACAACATGTCCAACCATGAGATCGATGGGCTATCTGCTAAAGGCAGATTTGAGTTTAGTTTCTTGTGGTGGCTGAGTTCATTCCTGGTTTGTCTGGCACATGCATTATGATGCTTAAATTGTGGATCACTGGTATTATGCTATTCAGGTTTCAAATGTTATGGGCTACATTATTTTGCATACAATACCCCCTGAATGAATCTTGTTTTGGGGGGTATTCTTATATCAGTCAAGTCAAAACTGTTGCATTTGTTGCACAACTATGTTCTGTGGTTTATGCTACTGCTGCACTCAGCCACATTCATTATCAATCCAAGCTTATATCCATGTACTGATGGTCACCTGCTATCATGCTACAGCAACACTTGTTAACAGGAGACTGTCTACTCCAAGCTAGTAATTAGAATTTTAATTATTTGCTGCACAGTATTAGCCTGTGTCTTATCCTGCTGCTGCATATTAAGTCAACCCTGTCACCTAAAAATTAAATTACTTTACAAAGAAACTGCAATGGCAAATATACGTTTTGTAGGAAATGTAATTGAGACCAAATCATATTTTCTATTACAATAATGAGGATATGTTGTTCATTGGCATATTTGGCAAGTCACAAATACGTTGATACTGACAATCTTAAACTCTCACAGCCTTTGGTCAGGGAAAGATCCTGGTAGGAAAATGTTCATAGTTACTTCAGACACAACCTGTGTAATTACATTTAACCCATACCACGATCTTTTCCTAACCTTATCCAAAGTGCTTTAGTTGCATAAACCACAGATGGGACTCTGAATGCGAACCCTGGTCTATGGTGTGACAGTCGTGCTTTTTGTGTGTCCACCATCCACCCACGATGCCTGTTAACATAATCCAGCCAGCGAATACGTTTTCAACAAAACATATTTGTTGTTGCAGTTTCATTGTATATGAATGTGATTTTTAGGAGACAGGGTTGATTAGGTGGATTGCTGGGTTTAGATTTATCCATCTAATTTCACTAGATCACATGTTTCCCTCATGGTCTGAGGTGCCAAAGCAGAGTGCATCAGTCTGCAATCATTACTCGATAATGACAAAGCAAAAACTGAATTTTAGAATTTTTTGCAAATTCGCTAAAAAGGAAAAACTGAAATATCATATTGATGCCCAAACTTTTGTATGATGCTCATTTCCTTTTTTCACTCTAAACTTGTACAAAACAAAATAATACACTAATCTTGCTTAAAATGTTGAAAAGAATGTTTTATCTTTAACTTTATGCCTTTTGGACATCAGTTCATCTTCTACTCAATTAACTTTCCCAGTAAAAGAAATTTTGACCAGATGTGCCCCTACTTTTTCATGCCACAGTAGGTGTGAAAGTTCCCTTAGTGATTCATAATTTTAATTAAAGGCAAAAGTTGAAAGCTAAATCTGTATTCAGATTCAATTCAGTGCTATCAAAACCCAACCGTAAATTTTGCCTTAGCTACTTATTACTTAGCTACATATAGAGGATTTTACTCACAACCACAAGAGGTCACATAGGCTGTTCTAAATCTTTGAACACAGTGACCAATGCTGTCTTTTTTGGTGGTGAAGACATATAATAGTACTTGTGGGAAGGTAAGACATTTCAGAGAGTACAAAGCCACTCTTGAGCTATTGCTGAGCCAACTATGACTTATTACTTATTCAATAAATGCATTTCCATTGCTGCTTAGTGCATTTTTCATCAGCAAAAGAATTCAGTTTCAAGTGATTGTAAAAATATTTTAGCAGCATTGAGAACATTTTACAGGCTTCTGTCAATTCCATTTGATTTGCAAATGGAGCCAGAGAGAGAAAGAGACGGTAGACAGAGTTGATCCCTGCACCTTCCCTCATCTCCTCTGCTTTATCTGCTGTCTTCTCCTGATGGGAACAAAGCAGTGGAGTCTGAGTTAAGAGGGTGGTTCTGGACATAAACACCACACATCTGGTTTTAATCTATCCTCTATTGGCCTGTCTGCCTCTCTGTTGTCATATGACCACTGATTTAATTGCAGCTTCGACCCTTCAGTCCATAGGTGAGCTGACAAACACACACCACTACGCCCGTGAATGTGTAGATCACACTTTCAGGTAGCAAAAGATATTGAAATGCTCAATGCTGCACAGTAAATGTGTTGTATTTTCAGCAGCATTTGTTGTAAATTGGTAAGTGTTGAGTTCAGAGTAACATGACCCAAAATGACCCAGTCGGGCTATTAGTCCACATTTTCTTGGTCACCTTAAGACTGGTCACTGAGATTTAGATTGATATCATCTCTGAACATCTCACTCACGAAAAGTAATTTCCAAAATGTTCAACTATTTTTTTAAATTTTCTGTTTATGGATCAAAAAATGGTTGTCATCATTCATCGAGGTAAAATGGAATATACCTGTTTTCATATCAAGGCTGGATTATTAACCAGGCACAGTGGACAACCTCCCTGGGGCCATAGATATCCAGGGGGCACGTTATGTGTCAACTGGTTTGTGCTAATTTAACTGAAATGTGGCCATGAGTCACCTACTACAGCAAATCTGCTGAATTTCAGCAAGATGTGGGAATGTGTGTTGCATTTAAAGACAGAAATCCAAGGATTAGGTAAGAGTTTGGCTAACAATAATAAAGGAGTAACCAAACTCTACTTGAATTTCCTTCTTTTTAAAGCTCCTTGAAGTAAAAAGTAGACTCTGTCTTGTTTATGAAATTCAGTAGAAACATCCAATGGTTGAGTGGGGTCAATTGATTTAAGATGCTCTTGGTGAAAAAAAAAAAGGCTAAAACTGATAAGGGGTTTACTAAGCTTGATGTCTACATGGGTTCAAAAAATTTACCCGAAAGGAAAGACCTAAATCACACTAACTGCAGAGCATTAGTTCCACACCGGCAGTTACATTAGACACCTAGTCTTTTATTTCTGAAGTGGTTTATTTAACAGTCTTATGCATATGAAATAATAAGCATGCAATGCATTACAGGTCATTGTATTCTGTTTAATAGAAGTGGCAGGCCTGTTATTATTCACCAGAACTGCATATAAAATGTTACATTATTCAACTTAAAAGCTGACATTACTTGAATATTATTACCCATTCAGGTTTTAATAAAAAGAGTGTTATGAGAACAAAGAGAATCAAGAGGTTGAAGTGAAGTCTGTGGTAGTTTACTTAAAGACAGACATTAGACAGACATTTGATACTATACACAAGAAATAATATTTTCTTCTCCAGACTAAAGGCATATGATATTAAAGGGATAGTTCATAAATTGTTAAATAGTTATTTGGATAATAAAAAACAATATGTGCAGTTTTTTTTTTTAGTGAATCTAAATGTGAATTCTAAATGTGAAGTCCCACAAGGTTAAGTACTGGGCCCTAAAATCTGTAATTCACCACTTTGGTCAAGACTGACTTATCTCAACAGTGATTAGACATGGCATTATGTATCCATCCAAATCCAAAATGTACAGCATCATCAGCATTTCATTGACAGTGACTCCAACTAACTTTTCTGATCTCCTTTCATCTGGCACCACCATGAGGTTAACATTTGTGGTTTGTAGTGAAATATCTTGACAGCTACTGGATGGATAGTGATAACATTTGAGCTCCCTTGAGGACAGATTCTAATGACTTTGGGGATCCCCTTACCTTTCCTCTAGTACCACCAACTGGTCAATGTTTTCAGGAATTCAGTGGAATACTGTATATCATCATCTACTAATGGATCGGCACAAAATTTGGTTCACGCATTCATGTTTACCATTCAATGTATCCTAATGGTTTTGGTGATACACTGACTAGCACCATCAAGAGGTCAAACCTTCAATTTGTCCAATACTCCAAAATCAGCTGTATTTTGTGTTAAGTGCTAATTAGCAAATACTAACAAGCCAACACGCTAAACTAAGATGGTGACCATGGTAAACATTACCCTCTAAACATTGGTATGTGAGCAAAATAATGTTAGCATTTAGATCAAAGCTTTGCAGAGCCAAAATCATGGCCAGTAGGTGAAGTTAAACACAGTGTAACCAAATAAACAATGTTTAAACAAACAACTTGCAACTTCAACAAACAACTTGGTTTTTAATCTCATACACAGGTACCTCAACCTCACTGCCTAAAATGTTTGTCTTTATTTTTTCAGTTGCTACAAGACTATTACACCTTTTAGGGATTTAGTTGACTATATATGACATTTTGGAGGAGTTCCTTTATGTAAATAAGCCTGTTTGTGCTGCAGCAGATGGGTGTAGATGGGTAAGATTTATCATTGCACTCTTATAAGATTGTCATACTCCTGATATACAATCAATATGCTGAAGCAACAGAGATATCATAAAGATATCTTTTTTATTACCTACCCACATTACCCACAAAGCACCTAAACTGCCAGCAGTTCAGTAAGTGATTTAGCTGTGTTATGCTAGTAGCAGCTAATGTAGCCAGGATCCTCTAGCCTGCAGCAGGGATGAGGAGCAGCTACAGAGGTCTGCTGCGCTCACTTCTTTCAAACTCCACACACACAGATTTTTTCGTTTTCAAACTTGTAATCTTCAGATCCAACCGACACTGACTCAAGTGGCATCAGTTGAGGACACAGCTCCCTCACGAGACACTAAATGTCATGATTATGCTTTGCTTCTTCCTCATTCCTAGTGTTTCTGCTATTTTCCCCTCCCTTGTTTCTCTTGTTTGCCCCCTGTTGTTTCTCTGTGTGTGTGCGTGTGTGCGTGTGTGTGTGTGTGTGTGTGTGTGTGTGTGTGTGTGTGTGTGTGTGTGTGTGTGTGCTTGGGCTTGGTGATCCAGTTTCCTCCTCCCACCAATTCATCTGCGCGCCTGCTGTTCATCTACTCATCAACCCTACCAAAAGCCTGCAGTATTTAATCCCCAGTCCTTCGCTCCACTCTTTGCCCAATCATTCAGTGTATCAATATGGTACAGACACTAAGGCCAACTTTCCTTGTTCTCATTATTTTCATCATGTTGTGTGTGACACTAGCTAATCCTTTTTTGCCTGTGCCTCAGGTACATGGATCCCTGGCTTCCTGGTTTGCCCACCATGCTCAGTTCCTCGTTTGTCTCCTGTGACTGCTGAAGAATCAGACCCCTGACTGCTCCATTTTGTTGTCATCTCTGGCTGCCGTTTTTTTGAACTTTTACTACACCTCTGAATCTGAGTTCAACATTTGGGCCCAATACAGTTACATTGAGGTTAACACTGAAGGCTTTATACAACTTTTTGAAGATATGGAGTATGGAGTAATGGAGTCATATGGAGGTCCCCTTTTTGCATGTGTGTGTACACATTTCTGTCTTATGACAGATTTAGAATGGGTTTTTTGCATACGTACGTGTATCACATTTCAGCAAAGCAAGGGATGTAAGGACATGTCAAAAACATCCATTTATCAGTGGAATGTTTTCTACATTTTTTATGTGTGCATTAGCTACTGTGAACCAGAAAGTTCATTGTTAATACTGAGGTGGTTCTCACTGACCTCTTTACTCAGCTTCAACATACTGTAAATGTATGTTATGACTGTTAACAATACCTATATTTTAGACAACCATATATTTTAAGTTTGACGATGTTTTATGGTGAAGACCCTGAAGTGGCAAACATATTGCACCTATGTCCCTAGGTGACAGCATTTGTGTTGCCTTTGTAGCAAACAGCACTTCACTTTTGTTTGTTTCTATGATTTGTAAGGCAAAAGTCAGACAGAAGAACCTTAGAAGCTACAATAATAATCTTCTCCACAGACATGTATCTACACCTAATAAGCTAAACCTACATCACTGCTCCTGGATCTTCACCCTTAGGAGAAAGGCAGGCACGATGATGAAAGCTCTAGGAATGCATTTATACAACGTACTGGGACTTTATGTGTACAATTTAAAAGAAAAAAAAAATACAAGTCCCGGATTCAAAATCTTACTTAAAGAGTATCTTAATAGTTTTTGTCTGTTTCACCTTCAAATACATCCAACACCTCTGATGACTGTCGTTGGGTGTGGTCTGAAGAGCTGGACCTGTAACCACACCCAACACTGATGTCCCTGATGTCATGTCAGTGCAGTGACACACCCTTGAGTCCTTCTGTACATCCATGCAGCAAAGAGAGAAGCTAAAGCACCGGTCCCCGTCCCCCGGGCCACAGACCGGTCGTTTGGTACCGGGCCGCACAGAAAGAATAAATAACTTACATTATTTCCTTTTTATTTATTATCCGAGTCTGAACAATCTTTTATTTTGAAAAATGACAATCTAAATGATAATTGAAAATTTTCTCCGTTACATCTGTCTGTTCTTTACTCACTCTTGACGCATGTCAAGATGCTTTTCTCGGTCACGTGACGGAACGCTAATATTAAACCCACAAGCTATCAAAATGAGTGAAAACAGACTAATGGAAAGTTTCTTTACAAAGGGGAAAAGGCCCAGTAAGGAGACAGAAGAAGAGCCTATGACCACTAAGAAGAAGAAAGCTGCATTTAACAGACAATACCAGGAGACGTACTTAAAATATGGATTTATCGCGAAAGGAAATTCCCGCGCACCAAGCCCGCTCTGCATTATATGCGGCGACTGTCTCTCCAACGAGTTTGTTGAGTTATATTTTTCATGTACTTTATATTTGTTTTGTGGCGTATCTTATTTTGAAGGCATGTTCAAGTGTTACCATAGCGACCAGAGAGGATGTTACTCTTGTTATGTTGTTGGCGCATGTCAGGAGGACGCTCCTAATAAAGTTACATACAAGTACACAGTGAATTCACGTTTATTATTATATTTACAAAATACCACATGTTTTGTGTTGGTCGTATCATTTTATTTTGTTTATTTATCCGCCACACCTTGAAGGCCGGTCCGTGAAAACAATGCTTATATTAAACCGGTCCGTGGTGCAAAAAAAGGATGGGGACCCCTGAGCTAAAGCACTGAAGGTAAACATAAGCAAGATTTTAAGAGGGTGTTAAGTTATTCTTTAAGTAAGAAACCAAAGTACATTTTGCACAATTCATAAAGTAAGTAAAAAGTACAGTAAATTACTCTTTGTACAGGAAAATGACCTTGTTGATTATTACCACTGATGCAATAATGTTAATAATAGCATTTTGCTGTTATAGTTGGTTGAGTTGGGGCTAATTTTAAATCCTCTATACTGTATTGTGTTGGATAATTAAAGTTATGACATTTTATAAGCTAATGATTTGTTTTATACATAAAATCCAACTCAAAAAAGTAATCATTAACCTTTGCATTCAGATAAATAATTCATAATAAAAAGTACAATATTTTCCTCTAAAATGTAGTGGAATTGAAGTAAAAACTAGCATAAAATGGAAAATAAAAATGGAAGCCAGGTTTTAGTACTCCAATTCTTACTCAAGTAAATGTACTCAGTAGCATTCCTCCACAGCCTGCAAGTTCTGTTATATTCTATCCAGGTTTCAAAACATGCCACCTGCTCTGGACATGTGCAGTTCAGATGCTTCGTTTGTCTGAAATAGTCTGTCAACTGGAGGTTATTTTTCTGTTGTTGGTCAAATGAATACAAACAGCCATTGCTGTTTTTTTTAAAAACATCAAAAACGTGATAAAGTAGGTGGTGAATGGGTATGTACTTAACCTCTCTAAAAAATATCAAAAAAAACATGTCAAAAACAAAAAAACACAATAAAGCAGGGCACGCTATTTTCAATATCCACTTAAGTTGAGAGGAAAAACTCCCTTTTAACAGGAAGAAACCTCCAACAGAACCGGACTCAAGGTGGGCCAGGAACAGCTTTATATACTGTTGTATTCAAGCACTGTCAAACTGGTTGTTATAATGATGTAATAACAAGGATCCTTATAGTTGTAATAATATTATTAATAAAAATAGCAGCAACAGTTATTTTTGTTACTATTATTATTATTGTTACTATTATTATTATTATTAGTAGTAGTAGTAGTAGTAGTAGTAGTAATAACAATAACAGTGTTGTATTGGAATAATAGGGTACTAAGAGGTCTTTAAGATATGATGGGGCTTGGTCCTTAAAGTGGATATGAAGCAGTCAATCAAGTTAACATGATTTACCAAAAGGGATTTCCACTCTAATCAACAATTATATAACAAACATGACCAATGTAAACATATTCAAAAAAGAAGCCATGTTATATCTTTCGTAGCAATGGCACTGCCACAACCTGTGATGTCACGGGGTTGGTTGGCTTTGGATGATTTCAGCACATACAACAAGAGACAGTGAAAGCCAGAGACAGTGAAAGATAGTGACAGTGAGTGATAGAGACAGTGACAGATTGAGATAGTGAAAGATAGTGAAAGAGTTAGTGAAAGATGGAGACAGTGAAAGATGGAGACTGAGGAGCCACAGGACATCAGAGGACAAAAGGGTAGCCACTATTGCATTTTTCCTGGAAGTGAAAATGGGTTTTACAGGGTTAAAGCCAAGGACAAAGCAGTCAATTTTCATAAACTGCCAATGAAATGGAGAACAGCACTGCTGTGCTGGCTAGCTGCATTGTCATCCATTTTCTTCATTGCTGAACACAGATATAAGGGACATTGCCTTTTCATAGCTGTCCTCTTCAAACCAGTGGGAAAAAAAGGACAAAAACACTAAAAAACAAATAAGAAATAAAAATAAAATAAAAAAAACGGTTACAAATTTGGCTAAAAAAATACTGTATACAGCTAAATGAACCACATCCTGACTCTAGCACCATTCTTAACAATCAGACATGAGATTGCTTCTCACTCTCAGTAAACAAAAGCAAATATGCATATTACCCAAACTTTTGAGTGGTTAAAATAATGGAACTGTGACAGGAGCCATAAATATTAGCATATCACCTTTTCTATGGGCATACTACACTTTATGGAACACTCACTGAAAGTTAAACGACACACGAGCAGTATAAGTAATTTCTCAAATAAGTACACAGAAATAAGGACATTTCAAATTATTCAGCATACAGACTTACCATTCATCAATTGGTAATATCCCACCTTAATGAGCTGTAGGCTCTGCAACTCAGTGTGAAAGCACTGTTGATTTATTCCATGCTGCAATTTCACTCACTCCATGGTTCCTGATCTTGTCTTTCAGTTAGATAGTATTAAATAACTTCAGTGCTGATAATATGTTCAACACAATGTAAAGTTACCTCCATTGAGTACCAGATTCTCTGGAGCATCTTTTCTTTCTATAAAGACAGACTGGTTCAACCAGAGGTCTGGTCTGGTCTCCAGAGTGTCAACAAACATGTCTACAGTCCACATAATTTCGACTTTAGCTTGTACACAGCTGTAATTTCAGCTGCCACCCACATCAAACACAAATACTGTACATTTGATGGTGGTATCACCTACAATAATTCATGCAACCTGATTATAATTCTGCTAAACATTAAAAGTTTCCCCAGACAACTCCTTTTTAGGGACTTGCATTTAATACAGCAATTCCAAGTTTAACTTATTTTCCACAATGTACTTTTGTGGTATTGCCAAATTTGTTCATAATACAGCAAGTCCAGACAGCACCCCTGCTTGCAAAACAATACAAAGACTCTACAGCCATGCCAGTGGCTTTATGAAGCTGTACTTAGGCACAGAGGTGCTTTGAGCTACGTTTACCATCCTTATTTAGAATTTTAGAATGCTAACATTTGCTCATTAGCACTAAACACAAAATTCAGCTGACACTGATTGGAATGTTATTGTTTTATAACCAAATACCTGCAAAACGAAAGTACAGGACAAATTAAATTTTTGTCCTGGTAATGGCGCTAGACCAAAAATCAGGGGATTACCAAAGTTATTAGGCTACAATTCATCCTGAGGGGAGAAAGTCACCAGAAGATCATAAAATTCATGAGGATGCATTGTCTGGGAACAACAAATGTGTGGACCAATGATTGTGCCAATCCATCTAGTGCATTTGGAGATATTTAACAGGATCAGTGATACCTTTAACCTGCTGTTGGTGCTACAGCAAAAGTCAGGGGATCACCGAAGTCATTTGGATTAGGGATAGGTTCTGATAGTTGTTTCCATTTTGGACCCAATTCCGAGTTTGCCAAATACGCAGATTAATTAAGCTCCATGGTCAACAAATCCCTTATCAAATCTTTCATTCATGATGAAAAAAAAGACTGATGATGTAAAAAAATGTGATAACTCAGCAATGCAGCAGATTGCCAAAGTCTGAATGCACTTCACCAAAGTCAACATAACAACTGAAATATACAGTATTTGCCAGAAGGTACTCATGACCAAGGAGGGGAACGACATGTCTTTTGCTTAAATGCTCATGTAGCATTCATCATTTTAAATTACGAACTTGTGGCATTGTGCATCATGCATGAAAAACATCACAGATTTATTTAGTTGATATTCACTGATGATATCTAATAAAATAGAATTAATATTATTTTAAGTGTTGTTTTTACATTAGCTTCTATGGCTTCTGCAGCTGTAGCACAACCCCTCAGCAAGAGCAAAGCTGATTTCCCTTGCAGCAAAAGTAAAAATTAGGGAGAACAGGGAAGAGACGTGGTTATTGATATGGTGAAAGCCCTACATACCTAAAGCACATAGTTAATTAGTTTCAATTAGTGTCAGTGTCGTGCTTGTCTGGTAATTCGTCCCTAAATCACAATTACAATTATAAACAGTGTTATTGATGTCATTAGAAGAAGCTAGATTCTTTAATATTAAGTCCTTTTGTGTCATCAAACAGTTGAAATTTGTTTTGTTACTGTGTAAAATAAAAACCTTACTTTTTAACTAACGTATTTCTTTATTCCTCACAAACTTCCCAACAACCTAAAAGGACTCCATAAGGGATTTCAAATTTCATACTAGGAATTGGATTCATATTTAATAAAATGCTATCAAAACCCCACCCCTACATAGGATTCATGCTCTGGACACCATGAATGTATGTTCAAAATTTCATAGCAATCCATCCAGTAGTTCTTGGAATTATCCATTCAGCCAGTCATGTGGCAGCAGTGCAGTGCATAAAATCCTGCAGATACAGGTCATGAGATTCAGTTAATGGTCACATCAAACATCAGAATGGGAAAAACAATGTGAGCTTAGCGACTTTGATCATGACACAATTGTCGGTGCCAGACGGGCTGGTTTAAGTATTTCTGAAACTGCTGACTTGTTGATGAGAGAGGTCACAGGAGAATGGCAAAAATCTGATTTGAGCTGATAGAAAGGCTACATTAACTCAGATAACCAGTGTTTACAACTGTGGTAAGCAGAAAAGCATTGCGGCAAATGGGCCACAATGCTACAACAGCAGAGAACCATGTCAGGTTCCACTCCTGTCAGCCAGGAACAGAAATCTGAGGCTGCAGTGGGCACAGGCTCACCAAAACTGGACAGCTGAAGACTGGAAAAATATAACTTGCTCTGATAAATCTGGATTTCTGCTGAGGAACGAAGATAGTAGAGTCAGAATATGGTGTTAGCTGCAAAAATCCCTGGACCCAACCTGCCTTGTGTCAAAGGTCCAAGCAGATGGTGGGGGTGTAATGTTGTGGGGAATCTTTTCTTGGCTCAAATTGGGCCCCTTCATATCAATCAATCATGGTTTCGATGCCACAGCCTATCTGAGTATTGTTGCTGACCATGTGCATCCCTTTATGGCCATAATTTACCATCTTTTAATGGTTACTTCCAGCATGTTAATGCACCATCTCACAAAGAAAAGTCATCTCTATCTGGTTTCCTAATTATGACAATAAGTTCAGTAAACTTCAATGGCCTCCCCAGTCACCAGATCTGAATCCAATAGAACACCTTTGAGATGTGGTAGAACAGGAGATTGGCAGCATGGATATGCAGCTGACAAATCTGCAGAAATGATGTGATGCAGTCATGTCAACATGAAGCAGAATGTCAAAGCAATGTATCCAACATCTTGTGGAATCCATGCCATAAAGAACTGAGGCTGATTTGAGAGCAAAGGGAAACCCTGCCCTGGTGAACTAACCGTGGTTAATGGCTCATTCTCAGCAATGATGTCATTCATAAAATAAATAACGTCCTTTATTTTTCAATCAACTCTAGTAATCCTGTAGCACATGAATACTTTCAGATCTCCATATACATTGCCAAAAAATCTCCAGACCCCATATCCTCTGGATAATCATGATAAATTTTGTTGCCAAAACAATTTTACCACAAGGACCATTTAGTAGATATTCTGGAGCTCTCAATTATATCACATGAGTTTCATTGGCAGATCGAGTTTTCCCAGTTGTCATTTGAATGTAAAAGTTCAATTTCCATTTTTTTCCAGACCATTTTAAAGTCCTAAAAACAGTACAGACATAGTATGGATTGCTACAGGTCTGACTTTAACACCTGGTGGTGGCCCCAGACCAAATTGAAAATTGGGCTAAATTTCTGCCTGATCAGTTGCCATTTGATGTTCAGTCTGAGGGCAGTCACGATGGCTGAATAATCCCCTGAACGTTAAATGATATGGCACTCAGACAATCAATTGGACTACTGGCAGATCAGAAATTTTGGTTGGTTGTCTTGCAGTTTTAAAAGTTTCGTGTCCAATTCCCCACATGGCTGCTGTTAAAAGATCTGTTAAAAACTTGCATGAGCTTGTTTAAATATTACTGGAGTAGAATTTAACATGTTGTGGTGAAAATTGAGACAGAGCTGTGATATAAAACTGAACTTCACAACATGTCATAATATGTCTTGTTTAGCTAAGGATGTGATCATCAAGTACAAGTTTACTCTACTCAAAAACAGGCAAAGGTCAAAACCAGGCAGGCAGGAGAGGTGAGGCAAACTTATCCAAAAAGGGATTGGATTAAAGAACAGAAGTCCAAGGAACAGGAAGGTTGTCATTACAGAGACAAGAGGTCACAGGAGAATGGCCAGAATCTGTTTTGAGCTGATAGAAAGGCTACATTAACTCAGATAACCACCGTTTACAACTGTGGTAAGCAGAAAAACATTGCGGCAAATGGGCTACAACAGAAGAGAACCACGTCAGGTTCAGCCAGGAACAGAAATCTGAGGCTGCAGTGGGCACAGGCTCACCAAAACTGGACAGCTGAAGACCGGAAAAATATAACCTTGTCTGATAAATCTGGATTTCTGCTGAGGAACGCAGATAGTAGAGTCAGAATTTGGTGTCAGCTGCATGAATCCCTGGACCCAACCTGTCATTAGTTTTATTATCAGTCTCATTATTATTATCTATCCTTAGGGTTAGGGTGAAAAAAATATTTAAAAAATTGAAACTTAATGAAGTGACATAATAACAGTCTTAGGATGAAAATTGTAGAAGCTTTGAGCCTGGCTCAAAGTTTCTGCCATTGCTGGTGGTTGGCACGCGATGAAGTCTGGGACACTTAGCTGCCCTTAGTTACACACAAGTCAGCTCCCAAAATTTCCTCGATAAAACAGGCAGAGAAAGGACACTCCTGGATATTTGATCTGTACTGGGCAAGATCGGGACTTTGAAATGAAACAGCAGTTGGGTTGTAACTGATGACGTTTCACAAGTCCGTAAGAACATAAGTACAGACAAGAATGCAGATGGAGAAAAGATTAATATTTATGACTTTTTTAATTCCTTTCAAAATCCAAAGTGGATCTGCATGGTTTTGGTAAAAAAGTTGTTAGCACACATGGTGTATGTGCTACCAACCACCATGTCATTTTGGAATTAAAATCTGTAACATGCTCAGGCCTCATGGAAAAACTTTCATGTAGTTACACACATTCTACAGATCATATTTTGGTTCTTATTAACACACACTGACTGCGTTTATTTCTATCAGAACGTACAAAATACAACCAGAATTACACAATAGCCCCTTCTATACAGCCTGTTCAAGGTGGGATCTGTTTAAAAGGAGCACTTGAGTGTCTGTTAACACAGTCAGTGACAAAATACATACTGTAGACCTCATGCTTCTCCATCTACACACACTCACAGAGCCTTTAGCATTGCAGCAACACAATCTCCTCCATGTTGTTCTAATTAGAGGAGTATGAGAAGAAATGCACTGACAATATACAGTGTAACCAGGTCTCTCCTCCCTCTGCTAAAAACACACCCTCCTTTCTTCCTGGCTCTCTGTAGTCCCTCTTTCCTCCTTGTTTTCTTCATCTTCTTTGTCATATTCTTCTTTGTTTTCAGAACAACGAGTCCTCCAAACAACTAATTATGTTATTTCTCACTGATTTCCAAAACCCCCCCATATTATTGTTTTTTGCCACTCCTAGTAGCAGGACACCTTCATTTGTCTGTACCTTCCATGACCATTACAAATCACAGTTAGATAAAGATTCATATTAGCCTTTTCTGACCTGCCACAGCTATGCTTAAGGTTTGATCAAGTTTAAACAATGCTGTCATTTTTCTTGAGAGGACAGTGCAGGACAGCACAGGAGACAGTTTAATGGATGCTACATACCACACCTTTCAACATTAAGCTTACCCTCCCCTGACCATCAGGACATCCACTTCCCTCCTTCTACAGATACAAATCATCAGCCAGATCCATCTGTGCCTTTGATAAAAGGCCACTACCCAACACACATTTCCATTTCAGGTCATCTGGTATCTGGACTGTGTTTAATATATTCTGCAACCATTTGTCAGGTAAGAGCGATGACCAAATTATACCACTGCCATGGAGTGACAATGATTTTTATGCCTAAAAAGGGCACGAGATCACTGACTGAGAGAAAGCAGGCATGGGTCATGGGATTGCTCAAGCCATGGATAACCAGTGCTTGACCCCACAGGCCATCCTTCACTACACCACAAACACTACAGAGCACAAGGGAATTGACCACTATAAAAGCTAAAATTAAATAAACTTGATAACACTGGCAGACCCATTAATGTACCCGAGATCCTGAGCTAAGTGTGAGTGTGTGATTCGGGCACACACGCACGCACACACTCACTCACTCAAATATTCCTCTAGGTGCACTCCTCTAGACGAGGAGCTCCTCTCCTTTCTCTTGACCAAGGGACTTTTATCGAACTTAAAGAACAATCATCTGTTCTCTGGACTGTGCAGGTGCAGTGAAGTTACATTAATTGAATGAACTGAAGAGAACCAGGCTTACAGATGGATTGGTTGACAAGCAGGAAGACAGGTACAGACAACAGGTTACTACACACAGGTAACAGGCACACAGTGAAACACACGTTGACATAAGCAGACAATCTGACAAGGAGCTGGTGAAATTGGCTGGCTAAAGT
Source organism: Xiphias gladius (assembly GCF_016859285.1). Lineage (NCBI taxonomy): Eukaryota > Metazoa > Chordata > Actinopteri > Istiophoriformes > Xiphiidae > Xiphias > Xiphias gladius. The sequence goes on from NC_053411.1 coordinate 1,087,555, forward strand.
ACAGGCTGGGAAAATGAGAAACTGTGAACAGGTTTGTGTGGGGAATAGGAGACAGGTTAGCAGGTGGATCTGGCAGTCAGGTGACTTGGGGGAAAGTCTGGGGACTGGTGGGCGGATGAAGAGTAGCATGAGATGGAGGCCAAAATAAACAGGACTGAGACAGGAATAGTAACAGTAAGAATGGTGGGAAAAAGAGAGCCCCAAAACAAATTGTGTACGTAATAATGTTAATACCCCTGTTAGTGCTTATATAGAATGTCACAATTTAATCTGATTAGTTTTTATGTCATGTTGAAGCAATTTGTGACAGTTCACTTGCTTGTTTACCCTTTCTATATGTTCTATTTCTTTGATCCAATAGGTGGCTGGAGGTGGAGACCATCACAATAGTTGGAGGCACCCAGGCCCAGTGCTTCCTCACTATATATCCCCTCCCTTCCTCAGTCCGAGTGGCATGCTTCTCTTGCACGGATTTTTGTTGGATTCATGCTATCCAACAGCACTTCCTAACTCCTAACTCATCTACACACACATGTCCACTACTAACTATACTGACTGCTACATCTCAATGTTTTTTTTGTTTTTTGTGCTTTGTGCTCACATTATGTTTTTTGTCAAAATTAATTAGTTATTTATGGTTCTTAGTATCAGTATAAACAAGAGGACTTCAGGAGTCCATATCTGTATCCATCTGGATAAATTAATGTGGAATCTGGAAAGCCTCTGACCATGTACTAAATTTATGATTGACATTAACACCCCTCCCCAGAAGACATCTATGAATTTGCTTGGCACAGGCTCTCCACGCATTCAACTCACTACTCTGACCCACAGCTAGCAGGTGGATCCGTCAATCAAATTATGCTGACTCTGTAAAACTATCCCGGTGGATGAATGGTTGAATTGGGTATGTGTAATAATTCTGATTAAAGTTTCCCACATTCATAAACAAGCTAATTTCCTGCATATTATGGTGAATTACATGGGCATACGTTTAAAGTGTTTTGTGAGAAAAAAAAGAAAAGCATTGACAGTTAAGTTTTTTGACTGTGTTCAGTTCCACAGTAACATGGACATCAATTGATGTCTACTCAGTCACTGGTACACAGCGACCCATAAAGCTAAGCTAACCTGAAAGTAAGAGCTAACCCAGATAGAAATCTTATGCGTTCTGCTAAAGTCTGTAAGCATTACATTATAGCCCCACCTAGTAGTTAGTTTAGAAATACTTTTTGATTCTCTTCTGAATGGCAATTACTTTATAATCAGAAGGAAAAAAGGAGGGAGTGAGATTAAGCTACGATTACTTGACAGTTTGAGTTTTGAGACATTTTGCCTCAGTCCTGCCTCCTTTGTGTTGCTTCATGCTCTCATACAGTTAAGGCTGATTGTGTTTTGATATGTGAATAATATGTTTGATTAAAATCATTCAACATTACTGCTCAATCATTGTTCTCTTTAATTTATAAAGTTCTCCATTTACCATATAGGGTGATAAAATAAATGATGTGAAATTTGACCATCTACTTACATTTTGCACGATATAATTGGGTTATGAGCTTAAAATCCAAAATTTAAAAAAAAAGAAAATTGGGATAAAGGATATAGGATTTTAGAGGCATTTGATGCTTCCAACATGGGCTCTTATAGCTTTGACTGTCAAGCAGTGTCTCTTCCCTATGTGGCTCCATAGGGGTGCTTCTTTCTCCCAGCCTTTAAATCTCACAGCCTTGCCTTAAAATGGTGGTCCTCAGCAATTGGAAACACCAATTTTGTTGGGTAAATGATATCTTCTGGCACTTAAAGGTCAGTTTTGATTATTGTCCAAGGTACATTACAACATTTTGAGCAAAACTCAAAAGGATAGTTTCCCTGAATGTCCCCCCTGAGTGTGGGTGACTTATGGGATGCTTCAGTTTTGATTGTGCCAATCTGGGTGTTGCAGCCGTTCAATTTTGTGTTGTCCCTTTGTGCATAAAGGGCACCTTGACATAGCTGTTGATTGTTGGTTATGAGAATGCTTCACAGTGTCTAGTCCATAAAAAAGGCTGTTTTTTTATCTCCTGGCTCCTGTAAAAGCTCAACCTCCCTCTCTTCACCTCTTGATATCTCTGTTGCTGTCTCTCATCTGTGCAGAATGGATGAGGAGAGCTTACTTGTTGAGGTCGAGAAATATAAAGAGCTACATGACCCATAATCATGTTATTGTTATAAGATAATGGCAATAAAGATATTGCCTTTGCGAACCATAGCTCTGGAGACTGGGGTGAGAAATGTGCAGTTATGTAACTAGCATATCCAGTGTCAGTCCTCTTTATATTACTGTTCAGTTATTCAAGCTGATCCTCAGTATGTCAGTGCCACCTACCACTATGGACAGCCAAGTCAGTCCCTCTGCCCCCTGGGATTACTTGGAAACCTGGCATAGTGTCATGATAGGTGACCTCTTACCAGACTTTGTAGGCAAGCTACAAACACAAGAATGAAACAAGCTTGATCAGAACATCCCAGCGCTTATGGCGCATCCAATCAAAATTATGGCAACAAAGAACTGGCAACGTTTTCAGATCTCTTGAATATAAGCTTATAGCCCAGCTAAAACTGAGTGAACAAGACATCACTCAACTGGAATATGAGGCCAAAACTCTAACCCAGCAAAATGCACAAACCAGCCAGCTGTAAATTCTCAACCAGTCAACAAGACTTCTCCTGACACTCCTGAGCAAGGCCAAAACAAGACAAGAATGGCTGAAAAAAAGACCTGGAAAATCATCTGTAGGAAGCTAAGAAACAAGCAAATAACCTAAGCTAAAAACTCAAGTGCACCAAAGAACAACTCCATGACCTCAGACAAGAACATCAAGCTGGCAAGGAGGAGTTGGACATGGTAAAGAGAGAACTAAAGCAATCCTATGAGGTTAAATATGAGTTTGGATTACATCACTACATGGTGCATCATTCCCCAGCTATAGTCAGGGGCCCAATGCTGAAATGGGGACGCACCAGCATGAAACGCTGCAAAGTTGTTTCCAAAAACCCAAGGAGAAGCAACTCTTCGGAAGCAGACCAGGAAGGAGCATACAATGTTGCTGGAAACATCAACACCTTTAGTCCCAGTGCTTCAGGCGGCCATGTCATCCTTGCTTATCTATAGGACATTGACTTCTATCAAGGAAGGCTGGATGTTGTAGTTGTTCACCTTAACACTAAACATGTGCCTGTCGACAACAGCCCACTACCAGATCCAGTCCACATGCCTGTCCCACAGCTCCTGGCTGACCTCACAGAAAAGAGGGGGGCCAGAAAACTCTACCTGAAGACCATCCTTGAAGATGCCTAGCAGCTTGAAGCCCTCGTGGATACTGCGGCGGACATCCCCCTCATGTCATTGTCACAAATCGTCATGATTTCCTCTTGGCACTTATCCTGCGACATCATATCAGCCAAAGGCATCTGCACATTGGAATTTTGCTGGAACCACCAACGCATAAACCTGCTACACCTGGTTTAAATCAGTGCAGACCTACAGTGCATTTGGAAAGTATTCAGACCCCTTCAGTTTTTTCAGATTTTGTTATGTTGCAGGCTTATGCTAAAGTAAAAAAATATATATATCAATAGCCCATAATGAAAAAGTGAGAACAGAATTTTTAAAATTTTTACAAATTTATTAAAAAGGAAAAACTGAAATATCACATTTACCCTTTGTATTAGTATTCAGACCCTTTGTTATGACACTTGAAATTTAGTTCAGGCGCCTCCCATTTCTCTTGATCATCTTTGAGATGTTTCTACACCTTGATTGGAGTCTAACTGTGGACCTGTGGTAAATTCAATTGATTGGACATGATTTGGAAATGTCCTGTAGAGTTCCTGGTATGGACATTTGTGGTATGTAGTTATGAACCACAAAGGTCTCCCTTCCTGTCATCCCCCAATTATCCATCACAATTAAACCATCACATGGACAAGAAACAGAGACAAAGGATCTTTATCCAAGAAAACAGATCGGCGTTTAGCACATCAGGAAGATCTATGACCAGCTCATGACACAAGGCAAATAGGATTAAACAAGCAAAACCTGCAAGGAGTGGAACGGAGTTCATCCCACCACAATAGGACTCATCTTTGATTAATATTTGACTGTTACTTTCCTCAAAGAAGACAAAATGAAGAAAAAAAATATAATTAATTAAGGTGTGAGCCCTTCTTCACACTATGGACCCGCTGGACTTGCAAACAATCACTGCATTCCTCCCCCCTCTTCTCTCTCTGTCTTTCTTACCAGATACCTACCATTAATCAATGCCCACATTCCTGACACTGGGTAACACATTTCTTCCTAAAATGCCTTGGAAATCTTCTGAAAATGATGTTCCAGAGGCAGCAAAGCAGTCCCAAAGCAGCCCCACAGCATGATAGAACCTCTACCATGTTTTACTGTAGGTAGGATTTTCTTTTCCCAATGGCCTTAATTTCGTCATCTCTAAACAAACTGAAGCACTGAACCCAATGAGTTCTACTTTGGTTTCATCTGTCCATAGAACATTATCCCAGAAAGACTAGGGCTTATCTATGAAAGTTTTTTCAAACTTTCCATAGTGGAGTCCTCCTAGGTCTTCACCCATGGAGCCCTAATTGGTTTAGTGTGCTGCCTTACTTGGTTTAGTGTGTATGGAACAAGCTAAAACCACCACTCCAGATTGCTCCAGGTCGGCCTGAAGCTCTTTAGATTTGTTGCACAGTGTTTTTTTCACAATCCACATCAACCTTTCCAGACTTCTCTCATTAAGTTTCTTCTTAGCACCCTGTCCTGGAAGCATCTGAACAGTTTTATGACTGAGATAATTCTTCATAACATTACGAGCAGAAAAAGGGATTTCAAAATCTTTGGCGATTGCTTTGTAGCCTTTGGAATTGTTGTTTTTTGATAATAGCATTTCTCATGCTCTCAGATAGCTCTCTTGTTTGCCATTTTGAAAAAGAAGCTGGAAACAATCAGCCCCTTTTTATGCAGTACAACCATTATTTGTTGGTTAATTCAGGTCATGTGAACAGTGAAAATTAAGCACACATGAGTCTTAGTTCCTCAAACAAATTAAAAAAACAAATAATTAAAATCATCATCAAAAGGGTGCCAATAAATATGTTGAAACTTATATTTTATGTCTTTATTTTTTATTTCACTATATGAAAGCATTTTTTATTTTTGTTGTTCAGTAATGTGGGACTTTTTTTTTCAGATATTCTGATTATATAAAATTGGTTAATTTGCATTTCCTTTTGAAAATATATCTTTTGTTATTCACTGCCATTTAATGCTTATCATCATCAAATCCAGCGCAACTTTTCGTGAAAGTTCTATAAGGAAGGTCTCCTCCCTCACATTCTGCCTTGTACCTCAGTGGGTTATAGTTGGATATATACTCCAGCCCTTCCGCTTTCCCACACTGTCAAATCCTTCCTTCTTTCTGTCAATCAATTACTGGATGCCTTTCTTTAAATATCATTGCAATTTTGCCATTTTCTCTTTCAGACCTACTATTGCACAACCCACCTCCTCCCCATCACCACCAAAACCTCCATGATGTCCAAGGACACTTGTCCAAAGATAATATATTTGATAAACTAAGCTTCACAATGGCCTTTCCGCTGCCCAAATTCTATTTGGTTATTAGGGCTAGTATAGGACTGCTTGTCTCTTTGATCTGCTTCTGTCCATGACTCGAAAATCTTTGCCTCAAAGTCACTTCTACCAGTGTGGTCAGCAGTACAGGGGCAGTTCTGGTGTTCTCTACTTGTGTTTGGGTCTTGAGTCTCTCTCACCCCAATTTCCCCTCCAGCTGCCGTTGTGCTTCATTTTGATTCTGCTATAACTTGGCATATTTATCTTTTAGGACACCTGATTCCCTTACTGCACTTTGCAAAGTTTCTGACACATTTGGATTTGACCGAGGGAATCCAAAAAGAAGAGGAGATATTGAAGATATTGTTAAAACGATTCCAAGTCCACTTCATCTTCTATGTTGTTGAAAGTCGTCTCAGTCAACCTGATGAGGGTACATCCAGCTTGGCTTGCAAACCCTTCTGGTGGCTCACTACACTTTAGATGCTCACACACAGAGATGAGTACTGACTTTTCCAATGTCAACATTGTACTGCTAACTTCATCTTTTAACTGCCTCATAATTCCCTTTTCTCACTATTGCTGATCCTTGTTTGTCTCTTCTGAATGGACCACTGCCTGGATCACCCTCTTGGTTGGTTTGCAGAAATATGTAGTGGTGCACAGAATGATATCTTGCAGACTGGTGCTACATATTTAATAAAATTTTTTGAAATAATGTAATCTATTTTAATTCATGCGGCATTTAGAGAAGGACACAAGAGCATTAGCTTAGGTTAGTTTTTCTCTGAGAAGTACCCTTTGGAGTTTCCCCCTCATACACATTCATGTAAACAAGATAAAGGAAGACCACTGCTAACCTAGTTACCTCAGACAATGAAAGACAACTTCATAACTACAAAAGTATATAATAATACCAAAATCAGGATTGGAATGAGTACTCAAACAATCACAGCACCCCAAAGGCCAAATTGGTCAGTTAAGCATTTGTTGAGGCTAAAACCTGCAGAATCAGAGGGACCAAAAACATCACAAATTTACTCAAGTACTGTGATCACAGTGGTTATATCGTCAAAGTTATCAGGTATGACAGTTTCACATGTAAGATTCAGAGTCATGCATATGCATGCACTTTTTGCCAAAATATAGTCAAGGGCCCTCTTGTGTTTTAGCAAGGTTAGTCTGTGGGATTTCTCATTTGCAGCTAATAAATAGAAATCTTTTATAGTTTCATTAGCAAATGTAGACATTGAACAGGATATGTTATCAATTGGGTCAGCCAAGAACATCACCATACCAAGGGAACATGCATTCCGCTACACCGGACATCTGGACATAAATGACTATTGCGTACACATATGTACATTCAAGACAATTTGTTTCTAAATGACTGCTACATACACATACATACATCTTAGATGTTTGTTATGTCTCTGATTTCCTGTGTTGGAATGCCCTAGGCCTTCCTCTGCACAAAAACACATTCAGCTGACTCTCCTATGATCCTCTGTTGTCCCTCTTGCAAGTCATGAATATCAGATCTAATGGTCATTATCCTCAATTGTCACTGTCTGATTAATTCACATAAACAATAACAAAAACAAACCAAAACATTACACCTCCTCTCAGAATCACTTGAGGGTAATATGCCTCTTGCATTTTAATACAAATTACTGTAGCTAAATATAACAAAAAGTTACGAAGTCACAGAAACTACCAACATGAGCAACAGGGGCTCCCTCATAAAAGGGCTCACCATCAAGACTACTGTCCCATGCTACTACCACTACAACTGTGTGCATAGGCGTGGTAATAGCTGCTAACTTGCAAACTCAACATGGTTGACGCGGTTGCTAAGACAACCCACCCAGGAATCAACATAATGCTGCTTAAATAATGCAAAAAAATTGTCCTTGCACAATATACATAAATAATATCACCAGCCTACCTGCGAAATTGGAAAACACTGCTTTAGGTTGACAGTGGCTACACAGCATTTTCTGCTTCCGATTCGTACACAGATTTTCACTGTCTGATTAATCCACAAAAGACTTCCTTGTGACTATCCCCACATGTATGCTGTCTGCAAAGCAATACTGATGTCAAGATGTACTTCTGATGTAACAGCTTGAATATTTACGAGATAAACACTTTATAAAGTCACTGATGTTATTCAGACAAAATGGAAGTTGTACTACAAAAGGGCGTAAGCTGTCAGTACTTCGATCAGAATGCAAATGGATCTTCTGCATGAGAACACTACATCCAGATGGTCTGAATGCGGAATTATCCTTAGCTTATTTTCATAACAGCGCACTGTTGTTATTTCAGCAAATAACACTACTGTTGTTAGTTTTTTATTCTTGTGTTTTTTTTGTTCTTATATGTACAGTATATGAGTGCATACAAGATTTAAAGCTCATATATGATTATGTATGGGAAATGCAAATATACAAATGCATTGTGTAAATATTCTGCTCTCCGTGCAGGTTGTGTGACCACACCTAGATGGTTGATGGGCTCATGTGGAAAACCTCGCTTCTTTCATTCTTATTGATCTTTGATGATAGCCTTATAGTCTATTTATGTCCCCCGAATTACAGGGTCTCTTGGTTGTGCTGACAATGGTCCTTTAACCAATACATTCACTTTTTATTCACATTTTTTCAATGTGTCACTCTTTGCACATGAAATATATTTACTCTCTTTGCATCTTTAGAACCTCTTTTACTTTTTTGTCAGTGTGCAGACAGTTTTTCTGTGAATGAAGCCTTTGATTTTCAACACATGAACCTTACATTATCTTTTGAAAAGTCTGGATTCAAGAGAGCAAATTACAGTTTTTGGTTTTGGACAGTAAGAGAAATTGGATACACCCTTCCCAGTAAAGCTGCCAAAAAGTGTGAGGAGATTGAGTTTCCAAAGCAGTTCATCCAGCAAGCGCTTCTGATGATTAAACTGGCACTATATAGAAATATTTAGTTTTTTTTCAGTCCGTCATATTTCCCATACATGTGGCCAATGTGACTCTATGAATTTGGCTAACTTTGAACTCACCACCTTTATTATAGAGATTTAGGAAAATGAGAACTTGTGCAAAACAACATTTAATAAACATGATTTTTACATGATTCATTTCAACTGCTTGTCTCTAAATCCAAAAGTAAACATAGAGAGTAGCCACCTTGAATGGCTACTGTGGCAAGCTGTATTGGGATCTACGCCAACATAGCTTTTCCAAGGGACTACTTCCTATTTTTACTTTCGGTCAGTCACAGCTAGTCGACACTGAAAGCGTTTCACCCACGTTCATGTCACATGCGTTTGACACTTCTATTTTAATCTATCCAGCTGCCTACACAGACTGCACAACAGCTTGCCTTTCACTTGTGCTATACATTCATAAATATGACCTGAACGTATTTTTTGGGCTTCAAGTCTATTTATTTTTTTATTGACTTACTTATTTCTCCATTTTATGTGCTCATCTATAGTTTTTCTGTTTTAGGCTCTGAGCACTGTCGAAATGCAGGTGACATACAACTTAATTCTGTGCCTGAACACATCCTATGTAGACACAAATGGAGCTGTTAAGGTGCTGCTTTCACTATGTAGACTGTGTAGACACTCTCAGAGACAAGCATTTGAAATTATTCATGTAAAAATCATGTTTATTGGGGAAGATGTAGGAAGCTTGATATATTTTGTTTTGCATAGGCTCATGTATCCCTGACACCAGATATTTTCTTTAAAGCAGGTGGAGGTGGAACTGAGGTGTAGCTCAGCGCACCAATTTCAGCTACTGTTATCTGACCTAAATTGTACCTTTGTCTAAGCACATTGACACCACATTGACACCACAATTGTACATAGAATAACTGCCTGCTAAATATTTAATTCTGACTTTGACTTTAAAGTTGCTGCATTGTTTTCATCCAGGCAAAGCACAGAAATACGGAGGTCATTTAAGTCAATTGTTAGCTTTGAATCACAGAACTAATTTGCTTATAAAACATAAGCAAAGAGAAGAAAAGAGGGATTTTTCAGAGAAGAGGTTTTGGTTACAGTAACTGAAGGTTGCAATAATAGCTTTGTTTTTGTGCAACATGCACTCATGCATTTCATATTCTCATGACACTAACATACCTCTATATCTGCCGCCCACAGTTTAACCTTTGGAACCTTTCTTTGTCAGTCTCTGCTGAACACATTTCTGACTATATTGCAGCTCCAGGAATGTCTAATGAAGAAAACTGATGTTGCCTCTTGAAAACAAAATGTTCCGTTTTTGACTGATATGTCCTTTATCCAGACAAATCATGCTCAATGAAAAGATTTATTGCATGTCTGATGGTTCTGACAACTAATCAAATGCTTGCAGGACTAATTATAGACTTCTTGACATAACTAAGAGAGAAACAGTGCAGTGTACAATTATGTGGAACAAAACTGCAATCTTTTCGTCTACCTGGCTACTGTGTGTCCCCCACCAGTCTGTGATTATACCCTTTGTGTACCTTCTTTCTTTGGAAATCTGCAAAGAACAAAAGAAAAGGGACATCAATTTGCATAAACCTTAAGGTACATACATATACACACATATACTGTATATTCAATAACAAATTTATAAAGTATACAGATATGCCACCTTAGAAAAACTAGTTTCAGGGAGGGAATCTCAACCCTGACGACCTGAAATCATGGTCCCCATGCCCCCCAACATGACCCTGATTCTCCCGTTAACTTTGTTGCACCTGACAGAGCAGAGCAAACAGCCTCTCTATGGCCACAGGTTGTCATGACATTCTGCAATCTCTGTTGGCATGACAGTGCTAATATTGTCTGGAAGAGCTTACTCAGCAAAACTGAAATTTTACTAACAAAATAATAGACACTATGCAAGACAGCCTTAATGAAATCCGTGCCCTGTCACAAGTTAAAAATTTGGATACTCACCCAAATCAGGCCTTGTTCAGATAGCCTCAGACACTTCAATCAAGCCGACATCTTTGGGCCACTCCAGAGGAAGGAATTCCTTTATCCCATCAGCCATTGCACTAACACACACGTTAGTTACAGAGTAGCCGATACTGTTTCTTAGCACTAACAGCAGCACAATAGCTAGTACTGCAGCACTATACTTAGTACTACATAGAATAGATTAATCCAGTTCAATTCAATTTTATTTATGCAGTGCTAAATAATAACAGAAGTTATCTCAGGGCACTTTTCATGTAGAGCAGGATCTTGACCGTACTCATTATAGTTATATTTACAGAGACCCAGCATTCCCCCATGAGCAATCACTTGGCGATAGTGGCAAGCAAAAACTTTCATTTATATTTTCTTATATGTATTGCTTTTATTTATGTAGTACTATGTATATTTATAAGCACAATACTTTCTGTGCAGCATAGCGTCTTTGCACTTTCTCATATTGAGTATGAACACTGCAGGACAGTGCTGTATAGTATAATGTACTGTTAACTGTTTGTGTCTGCCATGTGCATAATAAGTCTCTGATTGCCTTGTAGTTATTTTTATCTTTTTTACTGTGTATGTTTTTACAGTGTATGTTAAATTTTGTGCCCAAATTGCAAACCATTTTCCCTCTAGGAATCAGAATTAATCAGTAACTGAAAACAGGTTTGGTCTCTTTACAGGCACAATGGTACCAAACCCTTCAAGCTTACTGTGATAACACAGCCTCTATGAGACTGTATCCTCCGCTGCTTGGGACTGTCAACAGATTATTTTCATAGGAACGGTCAGGGAACCTGCTGCATTTTAACAGAAGTGAGGAAGTTAACCAGACATGCATTTGCCAAACAGACCAGTTGGTCGTCATCCTTTCAGTCTTTTCTTTTCCAAAACCAAAATGTACTGTTAGTAAACACTTTAAATGAAGCATTACTTTTACAATTGTATGGGTTGTCGATGTAAGTTTTTGAGTACCTTGTCTTCTTTGCCTCATTCTATTGTGTCACGCTGTAATAGGTTCATTGCTGTCTCTTGTGCCCAGAGACTAGAAAACACCCACCGTGACTACAGTTGGTGAATACCATAATTGTTGTGGTTTTAGCCCCGTGGCAGTAATGAGCCCATTCCACTCTTATTATCCAACTTGAACTAGGTGCACAATGATGAGATTTATGCATTCGATTTTTTAACAGTATGGTTTGGTTTAGACTTTGAGAGAACAAGACTCCAGGAAGCTGTACACAGTTGTTGTTTGTCAAAAAACTGCTCCAGCATGCAACTCCCACAACATTTCTGTTAGCATAAGGGTTAAAAAAAGATGTACCTTATTTCCTCCTACAGAGAATGGGGCCTTTATTTACCTAAAGTGTAGAAGGTAATGGACCTTTATATGAAGGAGGCTTGTATTAGAGGCAGGCCTTTATTTATAATTCCCTCTGTTTCATAAGTATAATTGGTCAGATTTTAGCATGAAGCATTGTTTAGATCCACTCCCGTTTGCCCAGTTAAAGTTACTGTATTATGCTTTCATACAAACTCAACACTTCTTGTAACCATTTCAAATTGAAAGCCATCTAGCATTTCAGTGGACAGAAACCCTTCAATTCTTTAACAGGGCTTTTATTGTGAAACATTTGCAGGCACACCATATGCAACAACAGCCGGATGGGATCAAAGGATGACATCAGAAAGTTGTTCAGAATGAACAACAAAGTATGAAAATAGCATGATTATATTGTTGAATTTATTAAATTGAAGCAGTAGAAATGTACATTATGCTTAACTGGCGTGCACATTATATGACAGGTACCAGGAGTTTATCCACCTTTGTTTTTTTCCCCAACCTGTATTTGGGGGGCCAGCCTTTATTTGTTCATGTCGACCACGTCCCCTGCCATTATTGGCTTTTAATTAAATACCAGTTTTTATTCGAGGTAATACTGTAGATACAACATGTTTATTAGTGAGCTTTAGTAGTGATAGTAGATATATTTTTGAACTTTGAACAGTCCCTGTCTCGTCACTTTCCGGTAATGAGGCCCTGTAGTGTCCAGTCTACCCTCAGTCCAACATATGAGGATGAAGAAGTAGAGCTGATTAGAGAGTGTACACTACCTTCTTGTCTTATAAACGCAATGATGGCTGAAACTCATGCCAAGCAGCCATCACCACCACTCGCTACTGGCAAGAAACCAGGCTCAGCGGCAGAGGAAACTTACATATAGCCCCTTTAACACAGAGACATGAGATTCATATCCTTCTGGACATCTCACTCTCAGAAAGAAAGCAAATAAGTTTATTCCCCCAAATGCTGAAAAAAGAAAACTTTTTCAGTTTTCTTTTTTTCACTCTGAGAAGAAGTTCAGCATTTCTGTTGAAAAACAAAGGCCCATATTCATGAACCAACACCAACAAAAGTCACTACATCCTTCATTAGTGAAATTCGATTATTTTATTTTTTTGATCTTTTGTACTTTGTTTTCCCCAGGTGACCCTGCTTACCTGGGGATTGTTTGCCTGTCTGATTGAGTTATTGGTGATTTTACTATGTTACCAGATCCTAGCAAATGACTTGGGGAGCACAGTGTTATTACACTAATATTAAAAAAAAACCCAATTCCTAATAAACTGGAATTATAGTAATTTTAAAAACACAGCATCTTTGCATAATATAAATCAGCTGGCTGACATTGTAATATTTTTAGAGAATGTTTCAGAGAGGGTTATCAAAGAAAAAAGCACAGCTCAGCTCACTGATGACTGAATTGCATCAGTAGACTGTGAGCTGTAAGGGATCACAATGCTGAAAATAGGTCAGAGGGGGAGAGAGACAGAGAAAGAAGAGAGAGCGAGCAAGAGAAAGTGAGACCCCCTCTGAGAGCCACTCACAGAGCCAGAACCTGGTTTTGATCAGCACATTCCATTAGTCAATGCAATCACAATGCTTCCTTACTGTGCTAAAGTATTCTGTGGTATTTTCTGTAAAAACTCTTTGTACAAACAGAGGTCACACTGAGGATCATGGTATTTTTTTTAAATTACAGTATCCTTATTGTCACACACCCACCCCTCCGTCTACCCACATTCATTCCTTCACTTTTCTGCAGAGGTTACTCCAAATACCACATGGCTTTTTAATTCACCACTGCTTCAGGGTCTATAAAAAGGTGAATGATAGGAATATAACGATCAGCACAATGTGCTTCAAATGTTCAGAGCAGTGATGTCATCACAAGTGCAATAACAAACACATCAATGTCATCCACAAAACTCCTTGTAATATGTTGACGAAAAACAATATCTTGTGCTCTTCTTACTAGCTTTTCCTTGAGCTTTCAAATGCATTTAACAGTTTTCCTAAGGGGATGGCCGGTTTGTGAATGTGATGAAAATTCATCCTCTAATGCATTTAATGATCCTAAAAGATAGTCAAATTAGTTTCCATGGTCAATAACAAACTTTCATGCAGAACCCCTGTCATACCTTTTAATTCAAAATTTCATAAGATATAACAGAAAAAAGACATCAGACGTTATATTTCACAGTCTATCAATAAAATAAAGATGTATCTTGTGTAAATTTGATTTGGCACTTTGTTTCCACAGCCATGTAATGTAATTGTCTTGAGTTTTTTTTATTTGTTTTTTCTTTGGTTTATAAAATGTATACAACCTAATATCTAACAAGCACTTCTCCAAAAAAGCGAATGCAGCTTTCCTCCCCTGTTTTTTTTTTTTTTTTTGGAATTTTGCAATCTGCAACCTGAAATATTTGAGATCTGATTGTCTTTATAAATTGTTAAATATCTTTGCAGCAGGAAGTTGCACCAGGAACTGCAAAATGTCATGATGACTGCGGTCTCACACAGTTGAATGTGATCCAACACAGCCATAAAAACATTTCACGGCTGGTTTAAGACACAACCTTCTGGGATGTACTAATGAATTAGGGTTACAAAGGGTGATTGATGGCCATTCTATGAACAAGGTCAAGGCTAATTTCAGCTATTAGCCCCTAAAAACATTCCTTGTGCAATATGAACATCTGCGCTTTAACTTCTTTTCAAAAAAAAAGTCAAGGAAAGGAGAAGTGCTGTTAAACTGGACATGAGTGGGGAAAAACATTCCCATGTGTGGACAGACATTCCTCTGCATATCACTAGGTTTATGGGGTCCATAAACTGTGTCACTGAAATGTCAAAATATAATTGAATTATTACATGGTTGGTGACACGTATGAAACAAACATAAATACAATAGAACCACAATATACAAAGAACATTTTGATCTCTTAATAACCATTCAGCTCAAACACAGTGATTTTCAAATGATTGTTTTCCCAGCATTATTATGTGACCGCAGAATGTCTTTTCTCTTGGAAAGATATTTGGGAGGGAGTCTCCTTTCACCCACTGCTGATGTGAGCTAACAATGCATCTAAATCCTTTTAACACAGTTGACAGTAACAGTTATCTACAGTGATATGCTATTGAAATGAACTGAGCCTGAGGATTTTGCATGACAGAGACTTCGTAGTCAAGTTCTGCTATGTCAAAAAGCAGAATGCTTTTGCCATCAATACAATGTTTTCCACAGCTCTTAGCAGGATTTGGCTCCAGCTGTGAAATGCTGAAACGAAAAAATGTCTACACACATTATCCTCAGATATTGGCAGATTTTTTTTTACTAATGAAGACAGTAATATTTTATAACTGTGTAGCCTTGTGCAATCATGAAGCAATCAGATCAGTGTATGAAACATCAAAGCAGTTTGTGTGACATAGCAACCCCACCCCCAAAAAGTGGTTTTCAGTGTCCCTTCCCCACCTCTATCAGTTGATATTCAACAGTAATATTCAAATGTGTTCAAAGAATGTGCAGTTCCACATTCAGAGAGAGTAAAAATTTTAACTTGCCTGTTACCAGGTTCATTAGTCACTCCTGCTTACCTCCAAAACAGTTTATCTAAATGTCAGTTTCTCTCTTCTCTGTTTAAACATGGGTCTTAACCCCTGCTGAGGGGTTAGGAGCTCCCTGTTTATCATGAGCCCCCGAGATCCAGTGGTAGCAATCAGTGACGTTCTTATTGCGTGGCTGAACAGCACAGTGGGTGCAGTATACGATGCCCAGTGCCACCATCACCACAATGAAGATGCAGATGGGCACTAGGAGGCCTACCAGGAGCCAAGTGCTGCTCTGTTTCTGCCCACTGTCTTCCTGTTCAGAATCCAGGATGTCAACACTCTGTCCACCCTCACTCAGAGGTGGCCGGGAAGGATTAAGCTGGGTGGAAACAGTTGGTTGTTGAGTGTGTGTGCAGTCCACACAGTCATTTTCCTCCTTCCCCAACTCCTCCTGTGGTAACTCAAAATTTTCCCTAAGGGGGTACTGTTCTTTTTCTTCCTCACTGTGGTAGCTGGAATCCGTAGGCATGTTGTGGTCTATCACTGAATCCTCTGGATTTCCTGGTTTCTGGCTGGAAGTGGTTTGCGCTGCCCACCCATTCCAAGCTCCCTCAGAGATTGTAAAGGCGGAAAGGAAGGGAGGAGCTGTGGTGGTCTCCTTGTCATCTTCGTACAAGTCTGTGGTAGTGCTGGAGCTGGTGGTGGGTGGAGGCGTGGTGTAGATGGTGTTCGGCAAAACTTCCAGCTCAGACTGATATCTGTCTCCCCATTTCAACCGGTCAGCGCCCCCATTGTCTATATCTTCTTCGTCCTTCTCAGCCCCCTGTGTCAGAGGGTCCAGTGCTGAATCAAAGGGCAGTTCCTCCTGTGGAGCACTGGTAACCCAAATGACATCAGAATTCAAAACTCTGGGTGGATTAGTCAGCCAGTCCAGAGGTTGCTCCTCCAATGGAGGCCAGTCAGTGTGGCTCTGCTGAGGATTCCAGTCATACTCCACAGGGTCCCATACAGGCCCAGGTCGGTGGGTGACCCAAGGAAAAGGAGGGGTAACAGCAGATTGGTCATCTCCTTCCCTTCTCTTCCGACATGAGTAGTGATCAGACATGAGTTCGTAGCTTTCCTCACAATAGCACTCAAATCCACCCTCATAATTCACACACATCTGCTCACAGGTCCTGGGGATCTGGCACTCATCAGTGTCTTGACATCGGCTTGGGTCCTCAGGTACTGGGGAAAAACCCAGATGGCAGTGGCAGATATGAGAACCTGGAGTGTTTTCACAGGCATGTTCACATGGGTCATTCATACACTCATCTAAATCCTCACATCCACCCTCATCATCTGGATGGTAACCCTCCCGACATCGACATTCGAATGTCCCCGGAGCATTCACACAAAGTTGTTCACAAGGACTCTGGAGGCACTCATCTACATCCAGACAGCCACGTTCATCTGGTGCAAGCATGTATCCTTCAGGACAGGCACAACGGTACCCATCTGAAAGGGGCAGGCACTCAAACTCACAGGGGGCCCCTTGACAAACATCAGACAGCTCACAGCTTTGCCCATCTTCTCCTAGCTGATACGCTTCAGCACACTCACAGTAGACGTGAGCACCAGCCGGCCTGCAGAAATGTTCGCATCCACCATTATCCTGGTTACACCAGTTGTGCGATACATGGGGATCAGAGCAGAGAGGGGAATCTCTTGACCACCCCACTGAGCCATCTTCCTTTAGCATACACAAAAATGACTGTTCCTCCTTGGTACCTATGGGGCAGGGCATGGTAGCAACAGATCCAAAGGGTACATGAGTTAGCAGTGTGCTTAGAAGGTTAAATGGTGTTGTGTAAAGGGCATTGCCTGCACCTTCTCTCCAAAGGGCAGGACACATTCCTTTGTAGGCATAATGGCAAAGATACCCATCTACAGGGACTGAGCAGGAACCATCCAACCATTTTAAGTTATCATTCTGCTCTTGAATACTGTAGCCCATGACCACACAGCGTGGTACCGTGCACATACCAGGGGAATCATCTTTCTGCCAGTTGGTATACTCTGTGTCCTGGTCTCCAGTAGTCCAAGAGAAACCCCGCAGCGGGCGTGTAGTGGTGCACTGGCGAGGCTGGCGCTGCAGGCCAATCCATACCTGGACTTCGGCACGCGAGTGGCGCAAGTCAACAGTCGAGAAAAGTGTGGCAATAGTGGTGGCATCCTCCTTTCTTTTGATGGTAGCCAGGTTGCCACCTTTCTCTTTGCAGGCCCTCCATGAGTCCAAGAAGGTTTTTCGTTGGAAATAGACCACAAAGCAACCATCCACATTACATAGAGCATCCCTCTCTCTCAAGTCTTGGCCCAGTACTGAAGAAACTCCGAAGAGCAAAGCCAGCATGGAGTTTAAGAGAAGAGCAGCAGCACAACTCATCAGGGAGCCCATTCTTTTTTAGAACTTTATATCCCTTCACTCTCCACAAAGTCTCTCAACCTGACTTTTTACAAACACTTAAGTCCCGGCCTTTGAAAGTTTCTTTTAACTGTGGCTTTCTCTCTTGGCAGGCTTTTGTTGGCTATCTTAACTTTTTTCCCTTCATTTGAACCCTGATATTTTTCACTGTCTCTCTGTGTTCTTCACTCTGTCCTACTGAAACAGATCTGAGCTGGAGCTGAGTGCATGCAGATTGTCCCAAGATTCCAGAGAGCAGGGAGGGAGGGGAGAAATGGGAAGGGGGTAGAGGGAGGGATATATAACAAGAAATAGGGTTGGCAGAAGGGGAGAGAGGGAGGGAGTTGAGGAAAAGAATTGTATGTTTTTGGAAGACGTGGGAGTAAGGGAGGGGGGAAGCTATGTGGATGTGTGTGTAAGAATGGGGGGAGGTGCTGCAAACTTCATTTCTCTCCTTTTCATATGGTTTTCATAAGTGCCGTTCATGGACATAGTTTGGTACTCTGCCATTTATCACATGCACTCACAGAGATATACACACTCAAAACACACACACATATACATCAAATTGTGGCACTTGAAAAAAAGTTTTCTTATCTCTGAATTATCACTTGAACAGCAATCCATCAATACCCTCTTCTCCAGACTTTAATTCCTCCATCTCCCTTTGTGAGTCATTTGTCTCGTCATTTTATACAGTGGGACTCAAATGAGCAGATTCTTAACAAGCAGGCTTCCTATGGAGTTCAATGCCTTTGAGAGTCTTTTGTCTGATTCATTTGTATAGGCTCAAATTAGGGTCAAAACGATTTGAGCTTGTAAAATGATGTTCATAACCCTCATGACCTAGGTGGGTTTACATACATACACAGCACATTAAATGTTTACTATGATTTTGTACAGTATCATCCAATATAATGAAATCCACCTGGGTTGCAGAAAAGATCGTGCTATCGTCCATGTTCAAAATCTACTACACCTTTCAGAAACTGTAGCGCAGATAAAGTTTGAGTACTGAGTTTTACACGCAATTTTCTATTCTGTATCTGTACACAGATGTTCACAAAAGTAGGGCTGTAGTCAACAAAAGCGATTCTTAGTCAAATGAAATCGTACCTACTCTTTAACCAATTGATTGGTTGCAGGGGAAAAAAAACAATCTACACGTTATCTCTAAATTAAATAAATGCCCTGAGTGCATTCCACCTGGTAATCTTATTAGCCTAAATGAATTATAAATAAACATAAAAAGCTAGTATTTGCAGCATATTAAATTATTTTAACCATATTTTATACTAAAATGATATTCAGAGCTGATCAGCTTGCCCCTTGCCCCCCATTCATATGGTTCCCAAAAATAAAACTATATCAACAGGTGATCCCAGCACAAGAACTACTGAGGAATATACACTCAAAGCCTCAAGCGGTAAACATGAAAATTGACGGAGCATCCTTAAGCAGAAAAGCATACAGTTTTTAGATGATATGCCGTGTTGGTTGTTGAGCTGTGATATGCAAACTGCTTTTTGCTAACTTTACACTCAACTCTTTGGTCATCTGTTTTAACAAAATTGAGCCATACTGATGACTTATTTGACATGGTGTCTGTTAGTCTGGAGCCAACTACGAGTAAATATTAAAAAAACGTTAAATAATTTAGACCTAGCAGTCTCCATTAGGTTGGGCAAGTCCAAACACACCCCAGTTTTCACATGTAGTTGTCCCTCCCACCACTGCATTAAATAATGAATTAATTCTCAAAGGATATTGATGTAGCGCTTTTCTCCTTTAAAAGTAACACCAGCAACTGTTCAGCCAGTGAGAATTTGGTCAGACGAGATCATATTAACCAACCAATTGACCAGTCAACCAGGACACTACAGCCCTACATAAAAGAACTCTTTTTACAATGTTGTTTGTAACCTCACTACTGATATAAGTTGTTCACAGATTTTATTCACAAAGTCTTTTTTTTTTTTTTACAAATAAAAATCTTTGTTACATATGTACAAACTTGAATTTCTCATGTAGATTTATTTTACAGGTTTACAAAGGTTGATTTTTTTCAGAATTATTTGTGAACATCACTTTACAAGCTCAAAAAAATCAGTTTTTTAAAAGTTTATGTTATTTGTGTGCAATCTTCAAATCTCCAGGATTAATTAACATGGGAAATAACAACAATCTAATAGAGTTACAATGTATAAATATATAAATATGAGCAAAATAAAAAGGAAAAAGGGTGAAATGGAAACAACATTTTTCTGCAAGAAAAAAAAAAGCAGTGTTTGGGCAGTTGTACTGAAACCCATGTACAATATTAGTAATGACATTTTGGTCATACACAATATTGTGGTTGTTCTATCTCTCACAGGCCCAAGTCATGTTAGTAGGTCACCATTTACTTTTATATTGCTCTGCCAGATGTTAACTAGTCTCCAAAAGAGACAGCCATCAATGCTACAAATAATCATGGGAACCTCTCTTGATATGGATAAAGCTAGAATGGTGACCTTTGTGACTCACCAGTGTTCACATGTTCCAGGCTGGCTAGCATGTTAACAATTAGCTTTCCAGCTATTTGCCAACTAGCCCTGGAAATGCATTCTCGATGGCATTACTTGTTTTGCAAGGACATGCAGATGTACTTCACTGTGCCACTTTCTGGCATGACCAAGCTTTAATAATTTGGCTGTGAGTTGAATCAGTATTTTGTAATCTCAATCAGACACAGGCTTTAGCAAAATGGCAAAGACGTGATGTGAAATGTTCTATATGAGTAATGACCTCAGTGAGGAAACCATGGTTATCACAGTACAGGGGATATACTATAGATTTGTTGAAATATATTGTAGGTTATAAAGTGAGATGAATGGAAAAATGTAAAAATATGCTTATACCTGTTTTCTTTTTCTTGTGCTCTTTCACCTTGAAAAATGCAATTACGCTTTATACCCACATTCACACACACCCTGACTCCGCTTGAAATTAAAAAATACAGGTGACCTGGGCCATTTAACCCCTGCTGTGGGGTCACTCACACCAGGTGACTTCATTCAGCTAACCTGTTTTTATGACACCCGGATATTTTGAGGTAAACTGGTGGTTAATGATCATGAACAGCCTTTAACACACACTCACTAAAAAACTTTTAGTAAGTTCTTGCACCAGTCTCCCAGCATCCATCAGTGTTCCACAGTCCCCAGTGCTGTGGCAGACAGCATAAATACCATGTGTGGGTCGCTATCACAAGTTTGCTGCTGTGAACAATAGGTGGGCAGGGGTGCATGACAGTCTGGCAGTTTTATTAGGTTATCTCTATAGATAGAGCTTTCATTCACAGAAGGGCACATGCTGACTTCTTGAATATGTGTCTCTAGCACATGAATGACATGTGGCCTGTCAGTGGTCGAGTTGCCACTGGATTAGGCCAAGTTAAATATGAGTTTTAAAGGGTTGTTCTGGTTACAACTTGGGTCTTACTTTTTGGACATCATTCTATCGGTTATGATACTATTGTATTCAAAAAAGTAATTGCTGAGATCTGAGGACAGTTTCCCAATCATATATTTTAGGGTAATCATTACATTTTCTAGCAATGCAGCATACTCTTTATTTCCCTTTGAAAATATATTTTTCATATTTTTTTTCTTATTCTCAGTGTATGCAATAAAAAGACCAAAGTTAGCATTTGTTAGTTCTTCCTTCAATATTTTCTGACTCCCTACCCCATCTGTGGCACCCATATTCAAGCACATTGTTTCCTACAGACGTTGTTAATCTTCACATATATATAGTTTCATTTCTAAAACGGCTGCTCACTAGTTTTCAGCAAACATTGCTCAAACAGGTGGAAATAGTATTGGGGACTTTCTTCTGCAGCAGATTAATTCAAATTGGATGGGATAGAGTATAAATAAATTGCAGTGTGTGTGTTCATGGTAATGAGGGAACATGTTACCTAGTGCAACAGTGTGGCTCACTGACTTTAATAGTTTCGGACAACAATGGAGCTCTGTGGCACAGAGGAATAAAATATATCAGGCTTTGACACGGATACAATACTTTTTAGGATGCATTCATTGTTGGCTTGGGTCTGCATATGGGATTTGATGACTAAAAACAAGAAAAACATATAATATCACCAGACTGATTTCACAACCGCACTCTCATCTACTATGGTGCACATGACACAAAAATGTCTCTGTAAAGCTTGACCTGGAGGACAGGCAATTTTAAGAGTTTAATTCGGTCATAAAGCGGCCAGGAATATAATTGTTACCTCATTACTATTCTAAACATGTGGAGTATTATGCTGGGTATTCGGGGAAGAGGATGAGGAATGACCTGCTGAAAAAAACACTAGACCTTTTTATTTTGCATCAAGTGCTCAAATGTCCCCAAGGAGATAACAACATCACCACCCATTCATTCTACAATGGTACAATGGCTACAGCGTTAGCCATTATCACTGATATTGGTCAGCAAAATTTCAGCACAGTGCCTAGGAGGGAGGAGTTATCCAAATAGCTAGCTACTGGCTTGCAGTCGTGGAAAGTACATTTTACTCAAGTACTCTACTTAAGTACGATTTTGAAGTACTTGTACTTTACTTGAGTATTTCCATTTTATGCTACTTTATACTTCCAGTCCACTACAATTCAGAAGGAAATATCGTACTTTCTATTTCACTACATTTATTTGGGCAGCTGTCGCTCAGGTGGTGGATTGGGTCATCCACTAATCTCTGGAATGGTGGTTCAATCCCTAGCTCGTCCCCCAGCTCATATTTGATTGCTTTATTTTAAGTGTTATCTGGGCCTTTCACTTTTGTATGTTTCATCCTAAAGTTACATTATATGTTATGCCTTCTCATTTGAGCTATATTCTGTACATTGTCGTTTCTCAAACCAATAAAAATGTAGACATGCAAAGAACAATAATATGTTTCTTATTTAAACTTTATTTATACAGGAAGTTTTATTTAGATCAAGATCTCTTTTGCAACAGAAACCTGAGATCAAATTACATATACACGAGATCACAGGAAGACGAGTCAGTCAGACAAAACAATCATCACACACTTAATAAAACAATCACAAATGCAGTCTTATAAAATAATCAGTAATAAAGTCCCTTAGACAAAAAGTGACTTTCTTTGTATTGTAATTCTCTGTTTTCTGTATATTTCTCACAATATATATTTATTGCACCAGATATAGATAAAAGCTCATTTCCATCTGTAGTCCCTGGGCAAAGGCCTACTGTAATGCCCAGGATGACATAGTAAAAGAAAACTGTCAGTTGTGGTGAATAAAATGTTACAGTTTGAATAACAGAAACGATAAAACCTCAATATTTCAATCACAATAAAACAGACAAACTAGTTCCCAACTAGGGAGTATGCATTATTCATGTAAGCATCAGTAAAAACAAACAATTCTTCAGTATAAGAATTTTCCCACCAGACATGTAGTATAATGCTGACCAACATAATCAGTGTATCACCTCCAAACTCCATTTTTTTCAAATTAGATGTAAAATGTTTAAATCCGTGCGCAAACAAAAATGTAAAAATGAAAGTAGTTGTTTAACAGAAAGTTGCAAACTTAATCTGTTTTCTGTTGAACAACAGACCGGTGCAATGGCTATGTCCAGCATCTTTGTTTCTTGTTGTCAGAGTGAGGTTTAGCCCTATCATGCCTGTACTGAGACCAAAACCAAAACCTCTGCTCATCGATTGGCAGCCAGCATAATAGCTGGAAGCACTAGACACAAGTGCTTGGTGGATGGATACAATTGTTTTCATCAAGAAATAGTTCCATTACGTGCCTCCCTTTGGAACCACAAATTCTAATTTTTAAACCAATGATATACAACACATTTATCAGTAAGCTTTAGCGGTGTTGATAGGTGTATTTTTTAGCTTTGCACAGAGCGAAGATAGCTGTTTCCCCCTTCTCTCAGTGTTTATGCTAAGCTGGACTATGTCCTCAATCCAGCTATGTACATAACAGAAAGACATGAGATGGATATCAAAAAAGTGAATAGAACCTTTTCAAGGCAGACCTTTTTTTTTTTGTCATGTTAGGAAAAGCACAGGTACTACTAGTAAAATGAACAATAACAGGACCCTGAAACGGAAGTAGCTAAATGGAATGTAGCCATAACTCAATTTTTTTATTTACAACTGTGCCTTTCTGACTATCGCATTTCAAAATATACATCTTGAAAAAGATTCTATAAGCCTGTTTCTCAAAATGTTTAACTATTCCATTGTAGACACATAACAAATTTCAAGTTCCTGATTTTCCTAATGTGCTGAAATGAAATGGAAAAATTCATGGCATGGTGTATATTGTGGAAAATGGTTAGCAGTGAAGTAAAGTCTACATGATTGTAATTAACAGGCTAAAACATGCAAAACACCAACATGGTTGTTTTAATGAGCTTAATCCTTCATTAAATCAGTAAATGACAAGCTGTCATCAGGGAAGGGCTGCTGCTCATACTAGCACATACAAAGTGTATTTCACTCATCTTAAGCATCTGATGTTGAGACTTGAGAGTTCCCCGCAGCTTCTCTGCCTAAATTATCTCCATATACTGACATTACCATAAACACAGTGCTTTCAGGACTGCCTCTCTTATCAGCTCTCATGACAACATAGCAGAGAACTGAAGCTAGTTATCTAACTGTAAACCAAGCCACACTCTGCGTAGAAGAGATGACATTCTCCACAGTATGAAATTGAATCCTTTAATTTAGCCATTAATAATGATGTCATTAGTATTAGTAATGGTTGAAGCTTCTCATTCAACCATTCACACTCACATTAATGGCAGTGCACTACCATGCAAGGTAATGACCTAAATATGATGAGCAATTTGGGTTCAGTACCTTGCCGTGTGGATAGGACCAGCCAATGATTAAACCACCAACCTTGCAATTGATGGACAACGCTCTTTACCTGCTCAGCTGGAATGTTATATGGCCTGATAAAAATATTTTAATGGGGTTTCTGTGTGGATTAAGGACATTTTAGATGAATATGGAATTTTAAACACTATAACCAAAGTCAGGGGTTCATCCCGAATTTAATTTAATTAATTGATAAATGAATGGATTTTATATATTAAGTAGTTTTTCAATGGATTTCCTGTGCAGTTTTAAAATTCTAAGGGGTCAAAAAACCCTAAACTTGACCAGATAATCTAAAAGCATTCCGATTTTTTAAAATCTATCAATATGACCCAAACCTGGGTAAACATATTAAACAGTACTGTAATACTAAATAAGAATTTGTTAAAATGGCATTAATTTGTTATTAATTTCAGCTGAAAATATTTCAGACCCCTAATGAAAATGAAAAAAGTAATGTCTGACTCCCAGCCACAAAATTGGTTAAAAAAGACAATGTTTAGATCCAAGGAGATTGTCCTCCCCGAAAAAACGAGCCCAAGTATCTTATTATGACCCATAGTTACTTTTATTCTTAGGCGACCTCTAGCGCCTGTAGTAATAATGAGAGGTGCAAAGGAGGAAGTCAGGTGATGTATGAGCATTGATGTTAATATGTTTGTTTATTGTCTGTCGGAAAATATAAGCACATTTTCATCATATTTGAACAAATACAATAGATATAATAGCAGGTTACAAAAACAAGACTTAATGTCCAGTGTCCACTGTTGCATGACATTAACATACATACGTGGACAGTTGGTTTTTGAGGTATAAAGAGTACGTTTTACTCTATATTTAAGTTTACAAAACACATATATTCATCACAGTTTCCTGTGCATACTATTTTTTATTTGTTTATTTTAACCTGCGTTGACCTCTTTGAAGAGAAGTTTTTCACAGATATGCCTGAAGCATTTTGTGCATGGCTACTACTGCCAGCCATCTTGGATTGAGGCTGTCAGTAATCAATTAAGAGGTTTGGAAAACTCTATCATGATAAATGAACCCAAAATGGAGTAAAATTAACTTTCCACAAATGTGGACACCATGCATGAATCATCACTAAACATACTCTATTAAATGTCAACTTTACACATGCATACATAGATAAATTATATTTTGCCTTCCAAACAGGGGCTATGTAGTTCAGAGACACAGTACAGAGTAGTTGAGAATATCCCAGAGGGAAGTGGAAGGGTCATCAGTGACAGTGAGGTGAGAATGAGCTAAAAAATTGAAAACTTTTTTTTAAAATCAGCAGCAGATGTATTCTCATATTTACAACATTATGCAGCATCATTTGCTATCTCATGTTTATGTAAGTGTGTAAGAGAAAATGATATCAAGTGCAGGGTATGCTTTCAACAAATTCTATAAAGGGAGAATCATAGAGAGTACGTCCTTGACCAAGCAGTTAAACGAGGGAGGTTTCACTGACTTCCAGTGCAAAAGAATAAGCCTCCATGCCAACAGAGTTACAAATGCTATAGTGTGTGCATGGAAAGCAGTTTTTCTTCTGATAGAGACAACCAAAGACAGCAATTATGGGGCTGGGATTTACTGTCCCATGCCACATGTAGGAGATTTCTTCAGAAATGGTCACCCAGAATTTTCCTAGTGAATTGCAAAACCAGAACATGTGACCTAGTGTAGCTGGACTGTGTCAACTCCTTGGGTATTCAGGTTTGAGCCAGGGTATTTTGGCTAATTTCTCATTTTGAAAGTGCACTCGATGTACAACTTTGAATTGGATGAGAACATAACATCTAAGTCCTCCTCCCGTGCCATTTAGGTTTTTTTAAATAATTGAGCTTATATACATAACATAACATAACATAACTTAAAAAAGACATGATACTCCTTATTGTCAGCTGTGGCTTTATACCCCCTTTTACTCCTTTATTGCCTGGTGTCCACATGTGCAGACAATTAAAAAACTTTTAAATAAAACAGAATTTTGTAAAAAAAAAAAAAAAAAAAAAAGTAGTGTTCTTTAATGGGTTTAGTTTTCATCTGTTCAAATTAATAGACAAATTAAACATAACAATAAAAATCTTGATTTAAACTAAAGTGCTTGGTATTTGTTAATGTGAAAATAGGTACAATAATATTAATTTATTATTAATAGTTTGAATTTATTAATGAGTATATTGATAAGGGGTATTTTATGGGATTTTTGTTTCATTGTGAAATCATCAGACTGAATACTACAATTGCGCGTCTGGTGATTATAGCATCTGAAAAAAGAGCAAGTTCTTTTAAGGGCTTTATTAATATCATGGATAAACAATCTGTACAAGATGTACCTGCAGGGAAGTAATTGTTCTTCATTATGGGACCCTGTGGTCTACTTTGTACTTTCTTCTCTGATTACTCACAGAGTGCTGCTTCTGTATGGGGCACTGCAGATCAGATAATACAAAGCTGGGTTCTTGTGCTGATATGTTTTCCATTCACTGGAAAAGAGAGGGTCAGGGCATGAAGAAGGTTTCAGATTCCAACCAGTACCCTCTGGGATTTTAATAGTTTCCCACATAAGGTCTAACACTCCCAGTGAGTCATATCTGGATGTCGGGTGCACATTTCCTGAGTATGATGGAAGAGTTTGGACAGTGACTGTCCTAAAAATTATATTCATGTGCAACTCTTGTATGGAAGAAATGGCATTTTTGTAAAAATGTAATTCTGCCCAAATTTAGTATTGTTAATTCTCTGCATATGATACACAGCATATAATGTGGATATGGAAAGCTGCTTTGGATTCAGGGTTCTTCTAATTGTTATTTTACTTGATTCCTCTTTGCATGTCTCCAACTCTGGCTTGCCAGGAAATGTTTTTTTTTGTAATATTATCTTTATAATGCTGAAACTCTGGGCCATAGAGGTCCAGGTAATTTTCTAGCGCAAAGCTTCTCTGTGTTAGGTACAAGAGCACAGAAGAAGATAAGCTATCAGCCAGGAGGAGGAAGAAAGTCTGAAACAATGACGTTCTTCAGGGACAGCACTGGAAAATAGGAAAGAGGTGTTTTATATGTTAAGGTGCAGCATCATCTCTACTGTGTGAGTTTGAATAGAAAAAAAATACAGCATCTGTTTTGTTGCAAAGCATGTAAAATACAAATAACACAAGCAAAAAAAGAAAACTTAACTTAAAATAGAACAAAAACTCCAATCTAAAAAATGAGTATCTAAAATCAAATTATTATTAATCAATTAATTATTAAATAATTAAATTGTTAAATTAAATTGGTCTTTTCAAGGATAACTACAGTTACACACACAACTTATTTTTGTAGTGTTGACTACCATTTGTATTTGTTATAAGTCATAGTAAAACGAATTACTGAAATCTACGAACACAGTTTGATTGTCAGAAAGAAGACTGGCAAGGCAAAGAAAAAATAAACATTATTTGGCACTGTCAACGAGATGTTTTTTGTTAAGGCCTGAAAACATGAAATGAACTAGCCAACAGAGAACAACTGGCCAGATGATTCATAGCTGCTTGAATTAGTTTCCATACTCATGAACTTCCTATGAATAAAATGTATCTTGTTAAAATCAGATGGATTAGCAGTACCCCAAACAATATTACAATAATTAATGTGTGGATCAATTAACTTTGTTTTAACACACATTTAACAAGAATGGTGATTAAGTGAACAAAGATGAACAGATGATTCATAGCTGCTTGAATTAGTTTCCATACTCATGAACTTCCTATGAATAAAATGTATCTTGTTAAAATCAGATGGATTAGCAGTACCCCAAACAATATTACAATAATTAATGTGTGGATCAATTAACTTTGTTTTAACACACATTTAACAAGAATGGTGATTAAGTGAACAAACTTTTTTCAGTTTTAAAAAAACAAAATGGTGATCAAGCACTCTCAGTTGTTGGCCCTAAACTGTAGAATAGTTTGCCACTAACAATTAGATCTCCATCCTCCACTGATATCTTTTAAAACCAGTCTAAAGACCCATCTCTTTTCTTTAGCCTCTTAATTGTCATCATGAAGACATGCCTGACAGCACTCTGGCTTTTTTTTGTTTTTATTTTATTTGTTGTTAGTGCAATGTTCTTTGTGTTATGCTTTATCAAGATATTCTATGCTTTTAAAATTTGACTTACATCCTCTTATTTGTGTCTGTTTTTATGTGATCAGTCCTCTATTTTAATTGGATTGTAATCATCAATCAAATAATCCCATCATTTAATTTCTCTATAAATCATTCTGGTTGTTTGTTGTTTATAAATGTGCTCTATAAATAAATTGACTTGACTTGACATTTTATTCACTTTTACAAATATTTTCCATAAGTATTGTCCATATAAGATTTTCATCTAAAAAGAATAGACTTCTTCTTAAAACACGCGCATAATTTCAGGATTATATACTGTATAAATATCCATGCAGAGTCTTTAGGGTATTTCTTGTTGTATTGAAAAATGTTATAAAACTCGACTTTTTAAAAATAGGGTTAAGTTTGTTTTATGGAAAACTTTTAAAGATCTTTACCAATTCTGAATTAACATTTTGTAGTAACATACTAAAATCTTCATGTGATGGTATAAGATATGTATCATCAGCAAACAAATCTACAAAGACAAACAATCTAGAAAGAGATCTTTTAAAAAAATTACGCAGCTCATTAACATAACAGCAATGATCCAAGAATAGATCCTTACAGTGCCTCTTGAAGAAGCTTAGACAATTTTATATGTATTTATCAATAACTACAAATTTATATCTATAAAGCTAACAAACTATTTGAGAGTAACATCCTGAATTCTATACCTTTGAAGCTTAGATATTAGAATATTGTAATCAACTACATCAAAAGCTTTTGAGAGGTCTAAATTTCACCAAGTGAAAATGTCTTGTCATTTTGCACTCACTAAATAATTTTGTTTCTAATAAACTTCCATACAAAGTGATACTGTGCTAAAATACAGATCCAGCTACCTTTACAATAATGGGTTCTCTCTCCATTTCAGTCCCAGTATGTCAAGGTAAACCCAGCAGGAACTGAGGGCAGAGTGGATTGTACTCTGTCTCTGTCCTCCAGCTGTTCTGCTTCATTGCGTAATGCACTGTACATCCACTTTTAATAATCAGCTGCTCTTAATGTATGTCATTTAGGCAGGGACAGCATAAACATTTTTTATGGGACTACTCAAAACAACAGAGGCTTACAGAGGCTTGTTTTGCATACCAAGTGTCCAGAGGGAGTGTATGGTTTAGTGAGTTGATATTTTGTTCACCCAACCCCACCCCAAACCCCCACCCCACCCCACCCCCCCACTTCATCACCTCCTGCTCCCACAGTAAGAGCGGGTTTGATCTAGTGGGTGTCTGAGTGTGGAGTATAACGCTAGCACTAGTTGTGTACAGTGTCTCACAACACCTAGCCTTGTATCACCACTCCCCAAGCTGTTTCTGCCATCGTGGTGGGGCACAATCAGCTGTGGCTGAAGCTCTCATGCCAAAGTCAAGCCTTCATCCTGTTTCTGAAATTTAAATTTAACACTTGAAGGGCCTTTGACAGCTTGAAGTTCCTTTAGTATTTAGCGCTGTGATTAACATTTTTGAGAATATCATGCAAGGTTTTCTGTTCTGTTGTTTAGCCTGGTTACTCAAGTTACTTTGGGGGATATTGGAAGGGAGCATCATTTGTCCCACATTAGTTTTGTTTCTAAACCCATTTGCTTGAGATTTATTATGCATATCTTTTGGTTGAGTATAGCCACATTTCTTTTTGTAGGAGCCATGCATCCCTTTCGTAGGTTGAAGTGGTTGATTTCAACAGGAGACCAACCAGTTTGTTTTCACTTGTTTCCACTAGTGTGGTGGAGAACAAGGGTGAAGCTATAGTCATTGGAGTATTTCCCAGATTTCTAGAGATTTTGCCACTTTCTTGTTTCTGATGAAATCAGTGCACACACTAACCAAGCACTTTATTAGGATCACAATACTAATACTGGGTAGGGCCTCCCTTTGCTCTCGAAACAGCTTCAGTTCTTCATGGCCTAGATTCCACAAGATGTTGGAAACATTCATTTGAGACTGTAGTCCATGTTGACATGATTGCATCGCTTCCTTTCTGCAGGTTTGTCGGCTGCACATACATGCTGCCAATCTCCTGTTCTACCAGATCACAAAGGTGTTCTACTGGATTCCAATCTGGTAACTAGTGAGGCTTATGGGGTACACTGAAGTCATCGTCATGTTCATGAAGCCAGTTTGAGACAACTTTGGCTGTGTGACATGGTGCATTATCATGCTGGAAGTAGGCATGAAAAGATGGGTAAATTTTGGCAATAAAGAGATGCACATGGTCAGCCACAATACTCTGATAGGCTGTGGCATTCATACCACAACTGATTGGTATTAAGGGGGCTAAAGTGTGTCAAGAAAACTATCCCCACAACATTACACCCCCACCACCTGCCTGGACTGTTGACAGAAGGCAGATTGGCCTGATCTATTCGTGCTGCTGATACCAAGTTCCTACCCTATCATCTGCGTGCCTCAGCAGAAATCCATATTCCTCAGACCAGGCTACGTTTTTCCAGTCTTCAGCTTTGCAGTTCTGGTTAGCCTTTGCCAACAACACCCCAAGAGTGGAACCTGACTCAGTCTTCTGCTGTTGTATCCCATCTGCCTCAAGGTATGACGTGTTGTGCATTCTGAAATGCTATTCTGCTCACCACAGTTGTAAAGAGGGGTTATCTGAGTTACCATAGCCTTTCTGCCGGCTCCAACAGCCTGAGCATTCTTCTCTGACCTCTGATCAACAAGTTGTTTCTGTCCACAGAACTGCTGCTCACTAGACGTTTCTTGTTTTTGGCACCACTCTGAGTAAACTCTAGAGACTGTTGTGTGTGAAAATCACCCAGGAGATCAGCTGTTTCATTAATCCTCAAACCAGCCCATCTGGCAGCAACAATCATGCCATGGTTAAAGTCACTGGCATCATATTTTTTCCCCATTCTGATGTTTTATGTAAACATTAAATGAAGTGAGGTGTATGGTCACATATGTAGAACTGAATTTATATGTTTAAATATATCCTCAGAGGGTGCCTTGCAGTCTGAATAGGAGGAAATGCTTTGGACGTAAAGTCTTAGATTAGTGAAATTTTCAGGAAAAACAACTGCCTTATTTAAGACCTGGTGGTCAAGGCTGATTTTCAGAGTTGTTCATTGGCTTCACACCCTCTCACAAGCAGATCTGCAGATGCTTGATTTGACGCTGTACTTCTTTGTAATAAACCTTTATATGCAATCAAGAGGGTGTCAGCGGAGTATCCTTCATCCTCTTCAAATCATCAACACCATCTAATAAACTACAGAAGCTCCTGACCTGTATTTGCATGATTTTATGCATTGTACTGCTGCAAAATGACTGGCTGATTGCATTACTGCATGAATAAGTGGTGTTCTAATAAAGTGAAAAATAAGTAACCACCATCAGCATCTTTCCAAAGACTAGGGTTCAGACCAGTTAAATAGAAAGTGAAAATAGTTAGATAGGGTTCTGGAGCTTTGGCTCTGCACATGTTCCAGCACATGTACTGTTTTTGTCTGTGGGTTTGTTAATGAGGAACTAGAATAATGTCAGTGAGGAAGTTGTTAATCCTGTTGTTACCTTTGGAAATGGTTTTTCCTGTCTGTAAAATGGCAGCTTGGCTTGCAGCTCATGCTTTGGGTTTTGTTTGTGTGAGTTTTGTTGTAACTTGATTTCCTCTTTGTGTTTCACATCTTGGGACCAGGGGTTGGCTAGTGAGCTTTGTGTTTAGTGGAATCTTTTGTGTACTACTTTGGTTTATCCTTATGTGTGAAATCCAGTTTTGTATTTATTTGGCAGCTGGAATTTTGTGAAGACACTATAAGTTCAGGGCCCTCATCCCAGAACTGCTAGCTTCAAGTCAATGTGCTCTCAGACCGCTGCAGCAGAATGTGACAAGGCTTTTACCGCTTGCTGAACGACCAGCGTGGCCCCTGCCCTAGTTGATTTCCAGAGGGACGCTAAGCTACAGAAGCAGGGTCTGGTATGGATCCCCCCTTTAGAAATATATGCTTGTTTGGAGGTATGTTCCTCCAAACGCAGGCTGGTTTGGCTAATGTGCCTAGCTGCTGCATCATGGTAGAGGGGATGGATGATTTTGGAAATGAGTGGTTGATAGCCAGGACCATTAGTTGGATACATGGGGTTAAGGTAAGGACTGTGTAATCCAAATTCATCTTCTACTGCTGCAGAAATGCCTACTGGCTTCTGTACTCCAGGGTTGATACTGTGGATGTACTCACCAAAGATGAGTTGGTTTTCTTTCCCCAAAAACCCTCAGTGGACAGTAGGGGAGGCTCCAGCTGTACAGCATCCTGACTGTATTTTGCAAGGAGAAGATTTGCTGACTGATGAACAAGAGAAGTTGCAAGACCTGCTGACTAAATTGTAAGAGGTTTTGGTGGGCCACGATAATGTTTTTGGACACACCAGTGCAGTTCTTCACCAGATAACCACAGGAGCACCATAGTGCTCCTCCAACGCCCAAATGGTACCGGCCTATTTCACTAGTTTAAGAAGATGCCATTCGGGCCTGTGCAATACCTCTGCAACCTTGCAGCGCCTGATGCAGAGATGCCTCGGATACAAGGTAAATGATTATCTTTTGATATATTTTGATGATATGATCATTTATTCCTTTTCTCTTTTGATAGTCACCCACAGCACTAGGAGCAGTATTTTGAGAGGCTCCAGCAGCTTAGCCCCATAAGTGTGAGCTCTTCATGAAACAGGTTCAATTCCTGGGCCATGTGTTTTGAATAGATATAGCGTGACTACAGATCAGGAAAAGAGAGCAGCTGCGAGGAACTGGCCAATACCAGAGACAGTGAAACAGGAATGGTCCCTCTTAGGTTTTGCTGGTTATTACCGGTGATTTATTCCTGCCTATACAAAAAACCACAAGCTCCACTGCTGGCACCTATACTAGCCTATGCCAGCTATAACCTCCCTTTCAGACTTGGCAGATGAGGCAAAGTAACAACCCTGACCCTAGCCAGGTAGTTCAGTGGAAGTTCAGTGGTTTTTCCCTTTTTGTTGTTGTTTTCCAGGTACAGCCAAATCTATTATAACATTCCCCGTCTGGGTTTCAACATTAATTACTCACACAATTCTGTCTGCAATGGCTTTCGAAGACTCCTTTCAATTTGTTCAAAGCTTTTTGTACTTGCTCAATACTTTTGTCGTAAATGAATTTCCATAGTTGACTGGTTGTTGTGACTTGTATGGTATCAGCCACATTGTATCAGCATTATTTGTAGCTGAGTAGCTACCTAAAGACATAAATTACCAGGCTCTCTTGAGAAAAACATACCATGATAAGACCATGATAAGAATCTTGCTGAAGAATCTTGAAGAATCTTGCTGTTTCTCTGGAGCTTCAGTCACTTTACATCAGAGGATAGGAGTTTAATATTTGTTTTTTCAGCCTCTGCCTCCTACTCACTCTGCCCTCACCAAACATCCAGGGAGCACAAAGTTTCCACACAACACAAAGCCCAGATACATCATGCTAACCCTCATATAATGCTTCTTTGTGGCCTTTTGACCTCCACTCTGCAGGGAAACACATTTAACCCTTCATGTAATCAACTCCACTCACGACATCACACCTCCAAACAATACAGAGCATTCTGGCTTCACAGTGGTACACCATATTTTTAGTCTAATGGATTCTGACGGCACCAAGCCAATCCGTCAGCAGGAGAATAAAGTTGTGTAGACACACATACAAATATGGATGCATCTGTGTCTGAAGCCAAGGTCTAATCATAATGGAACAGAACTTTTAGCAGAGTGTGTGTGTGTGTGTGTGTGTGTGTGTGTGTGTGTGTGTGTGTGTGTGTGTGTGTGTGTGTGTGTGTGTGTGTGTATTTGTACCATCTGTTCGAGACGAAAGTGACTATTTGCAAACTGAGCATATTTATTATTACAGCAGTGAAAGCAACATATTGTATTGATGGGAAGACAGCCCTGTCTTAATACAGGAATGCTGATATCTGACAATTCCTCAAAACCCTGGATTACGTTCAGTGACAATGTTTTTTCCAATTCTTGCGTTTTGCATCTGTGCATGAAACTTGAAGTTAAGTTTAGTAACAGGACTGGATTACAAACCCGGAATTTAGGGAAACTGCCAAAGCCCTAGGTTCACTATCATCGGGCTAAACTTTATTTCATTAAGTGCAAATTTGTTCCAGACTTTGCACCACTACAGTACATCAGATAAGATAGTTCCTTCATTACCTGACTTCACTGGCCTGTCTTGTAGAAAGGTCCAGTGTCAAAATACAGTTTTATTGCTTTTATCTTAGTTTATATTTTGCTCCCATGTGTCTATGTATTACACTTGTCTTGTATCAAATTGCATCAAAGAAATTGACATGATGATATCCTGCCATATGTGTTGGTACCTTTCATTATCATAATTTAAACACTGAGACATCACTGGACTGTTGCTGGCTTGCTTTACACGAACAACAAAATTATAATATTTAAAGGTATGGCCTCAGGGAAAAGAAGCTAAAATCCAGATCGAATAGCTGTGCATCTATCAGTAGTAACTCTGCCTATAAAAGAGAGGAGGAGCACAGCAGTAGCTGCCAGTGAGTCCAGTTCAAACATCCGTTAAGCTTTACACCATCAGTAGGCAGAAGACAACAAGAAGCTAGCGAGTTTATTTAGCAGGACAGTGTCCTAGTAGTTTTCTGCTCTGGTTCCATCAGACACCCTAAAACACTAATTACAGTACACATAGTCTCTGTGATCGGCTTAAACGTTTTAGTGTTTTCAGACAATTTTTATAATTGTATTACAGAAAGATCCAATGAAGAAAGAAAAGACACTAAAATGGAAATATGTCTGGCATTGTATTTACTGCTGTACTGTCCAGTTTGTATTCTAATCTCGCATATAGCTACTAACATGTAGTTACAGATTGTGGAAAGTGAAAAACATAAATAAAATTCAATACCAGCTAACTTACTTCTTAATGTTCATTGTTTGTTGATACTTTTTAGTGTGGACTTAGACTGTAGCTACTTTGCTGTTGTAGTTGTGGACCGTAAAATGAAAAGGTTCTGATACAGTTTTTCTTCACTAACTATAGGAATGAAATCATCATGGAATCTGTAATTGAATTGTGTAAATAACAATTAGACAATAAGATTACACAAATATATATAAATATAAATCATATTCAGGTGTTTCTATTTCATGTATTGTTCTACAAATCATCATAGATAATTTAACCTCTGTTTACTACATGATTCTCTAGAAGTGTGACAAATGCCGTATGTGACGGTGATTAGCAAAACTAACTTATTTTGAGTTGTAGTATTGTGTGTATTTGTGTGTACTGTTTTTAATTAAGCATCATTGTGAGACAAGGACATATCACTACTGATAATGCGTGTTCTTTTTTCTGCTTCTGCTTTCCTCTGATCAGAGCAACCAGGTTCTTTTAGATTAAGCACCAAACATCCCTGGGTGGGCTCAAACCACCAACCTTTCAGTTAACAGCCCAAACAGCTAATCAAATGCGCCACAGAGACGACTTTGGCCAAAGAAGGTGATGCTGCATCGTCAATCTTCTCTCCCCAACCACCTGCACTTCCTACTTCTACAATTCAGGGTGGTCAATAGTGAGGTTTCTTCATACTCCAATTACATTTTTAAAACGAAGCTGGTTTAATTGTAGCATATTAATTATATAAACCTGCTATACAGATGTTATTTGTGTGTGTGTATATATATATATATATATATATATAGTTTTAGTATTTGGATAAAATAATAATAATGTGTCATATTTTTTCTGTCACAGCCACACTTGCTGCTGGTTTCTTTAACCCTTGCCTCTCATAACAGCAAGTAAGTTTTTCATTTAGATGATGTAACCTGGTTAGTTTATGCACAAGACATCCCTAGATGGGCTCGCACCACCAATAGCCACACACAAATTTCGCCACAGAGACAACTTTGGGCAAAAAAGAAGAGGGTGTGGTCCCAATCTTCAATTTCCACCCACCTGCATTTGTTTTTTCTACTACTACTTTTTACTTCTAAATTTCTGGCTGGGTAATATAGCAAAACTTTTAATCATGGAATTTTGAATTTTACATTCATACACAATCAACAATTGTAGGTATTTAAACAAAAGATGTCCTGGGGTGGGCTCAAACCACCAACCTAAAGTGTGCTTACTCTTTTAAAGCCATTTTTTCCCTTATTGTTTCCTTAACCCTTCCGTCTGATCACAGAGAGATAGATGATGTAACCTGGTAAATTTCAGCGCAATAAGCCCCTGGGTGGGCTTGAACCTCCTAACTTTCAGTTAAGGGCCCTACACACTAACCAACTGTGCCACAGAGACAACTTTGAGCAAACATGAAGAGGATGTGGTACCGATCTTCAGTTCCCACCCACCTGCATTTGCTTTTTCTACTACCTTCTTGTTCCTAATATGTTTCAGGCTGGTCAATAAGGAGGTTTCTTCACATCCTTCAGTTTAATTTTTAAACCATAACGGGCTCACTATTTGCATATTAGTTCTATAACGCTGCTTCCCGAATTTATTTGTTAATCAATTTATTTTTTATTATTTGAAAAACATGGTAACTGACTAATTTAGACTTATTGAAAGTATGGGGGTGTATTTTTTGCTGGTGATGGTGATATTATGTGATTATGCATTGTGGGCACCGTCAGCCAGAGTGCTGGGAAAGACCCCCCTGTCTCTGACAGGTCCAACTAATACTTACCTAGCAGGGGAGATACCATGGTCAAGAAGGTGGTTGACCCAGGACGAGGCTCATCCATTGCACTCTGGTTGTGCTGACCCCTGTGAAATCCCCAAATGTGGGAATCTCAAATGCGTAATTTCTTGTGGTGGGGTTCCAGATCACACTCTTCCTTGATAATGATATTGAAAAACAACAAAGGTGTCCTGGGTGGCAATGTGCTGCGCAGTATGCCAATTTTTCTGCTTGAAGATGTGGTAATGTTGATTTTGAGCTCCTAGATTATTTTTGTAGTTTTTCCAGAAAGTCGCAGTATTGCTATGCGGCAGCGTCTAGTGTACACTGTGAAGCTGTGTGTTGAGTAATGCCAAAAACAGGTGATCCTGATGGCAGTGGGAAGTGGGTGTGGCCTTTTAGCTGAAACAAAATGAACTGAATGATGTGGAAGAAATGAGCGCTAGATATTCTTCTATCGTTAGCATGCTTAGGTTTTGGGCTTCCTTTGCTGTCTCACAGAAAGATGGTTTTTGGTTGGCCAGTCACAGTCAAAAATCTCATAGAAAGAGAGTACACATCTGAGTTCGACATAGGTGTTTTTAACTGCTGGTATGTAACTAAAACTGCCCTCCACTCTGAGGTCAGAAAAATAACTTTCATACATCACTGAATACAACTAATTCATGTCTGGAAAGTATTTGTATTTTCCCAATTGAGATCCCTGACATCACACCTTCTGAATGGAATGTATCATCTGAGACCTTCCCTTCAGCTTGTGAATGCACCACCATGAAGGAATGAAAGATCACACTGCAATTTTACAGTATTAAATCTCCAAAATTAAGTAACTTTAACAAAAACCAGTGCAGATGTGTGTTTCATTATGATCCACTAGCTATGTTGAGCAAGTTTTAAGTAATTTGTGAATTGATTTTTTTCATTGCATACCAAAATTTGAATTTTGGAGGATGGGAAAATTTCATTTGGAATTTATTTTATTTAAAAAGCAAATTAATTTATAATGATATGGCTGTCGGTAATGTAAGTTGTAGGAACACAGGATTTACTTGACTGAATGTGTAAAACCACTGGAATGAAATGGAAAAATAACTTGCTTCCAACTCTGCTAATAATCAATGAAAAATAAATTGGTGCAAAATTGTTCAGTTCTTGTTGCATAATCCTGCTGATAAACAAACAAACAAACCAACAAACAGGTACAGGTGAAAACATCAAGTTCTTGGTGGCGGTAACACAACAAAAGTTGCAGTTTTGATAATTATTATTACAGCAAGAAGATTTTGAGACGTAAACAGAGATCCTGAATACTTCTACTACTTATGAAATGCGTCAGCCAGGTTGTAACGGTTAACATGCTCTTTGCCTCCATTTCCTCATTTATTATATATATTATTATTATCACATATCATTATTATGTTATATAATTTACTAGTTAAATAAATAAAATAAGTTAAATGAAAAACTGTTTATCTGAATATTTTTGGGTTATAATAAGAACTAGGCATCTACATATCCATGAACTAGTTGTAACTCACCCGGTATGTATTACCATTTTAGCAGGTATGTCCAAGTATCTAGGTTCTAAGAGGAGAGTGGCATATAATTTTGATATACTGAATATGATGATACGGATCCAGTGAGTGGTGAGAAGATGGTGATGATCGAGAAGTCCACGAGGCAGTGGGGTGATGGTAACTAAAGCAGCATAGTTCAGTCTGGAATATAGCCTCAACCAAAAATAACAGCCTGCACAGACATACAGAGCAATCGCCTACTTTTCCATATAATCCAATTCACTCATTCTCCTTTACACTATAATTGAGCATAATATCCTCACACTTTACATTAATCTTTATAACTATATATTTTAGAATGTTACTTTCAAAACTTAGCTTAGAAATTACTTCATCTGTACAGCTAAATAAACTAACTTACAAAACATAACAATCCCAGTTTAAAGACAGAAAATGTGTAATACATTGATTAATTGATATTTGCCTGTAGCTACATAATCAATAACCAACCATGAACTCATTTTTCCATATGCATAGTGTTCAAAGTCAGAGTAAAGTGAAACCATATCGTTGAGCTATCAGTCTTCGATAACAAGTTCTCAATCTGACAGTTTTTCCCCCTTTTTTTCATATAAACTGTAACAATTTTTCAAATAAACAAAAACAACCAGAGTGGGTTGGCAGCTCTGTGGCTGTTGCAAACCTCTCTAGTCTCTATTCAGTGTCAACTTCCTCGTTACTTTCTACTTTTATCAAGTGGTAACTGTCTTTTTTACAACTTTCCTGCACAAAAGCTATTGGCTAGATGCTGTGATTGTGTTAGTATTTGGCTCTCTCAAAATATGTAAAACTTGTCACACTCACATTCACTTCATTCTCTCTATAACACCAGTGTCATCCTCTGTCGTTTTTATCACTCTTTTGAGTCTTCTAAGCTTTTCTTTTATCTGCTGGTTTCACAGCCTCTCGGTAAAAAGGCAGAAACAGCCTGAATAGCATTGTTTTAATCTGTTCTAAGATCATTAAAGTAAAACAAAGACATCTGAACTCTTTCTAGAAGAAAGAGAGTATTCTGGCTTCTTGGACATGTTCTTTTAAGTGAATTTCCTCTGTTGCGATCAGGGCATTGTTATGCCCTGATCGCACAACTTTTCCAGTTTCTCCATTAAAAGAAGTTTGTGATTTCATTAACTGAGTACAAATCATCAATGCCAGTTACACAGAGGCAATACCACATAGATCATATCTGTTCGACAGATCCATTTTTTTCCTCTCTTCAATAGGGCAGGAGGGAGGAAAGAGAACATAGCACAATACAGGTACCACATAAAGAGTTAAGGGCTGATAATAATACAAATAAGACTAAATATAACAATAATAATAATTATAATCGTAAAAATTGAAGCAGTGGGTCTTGAGCAAGATGGGGACAGTAGGTGGTTTGCAGTCACAGATCCAGACTCTCTAGCACCAGGGGCACAAAATACCTGCAGAA
This sequence comes from Xiphias gladius, assembly GCF_016859285.1. Classification (NCBI taxonomy): domain Eukaryota; kingdom Metazoa; phylum Chordata; class Actinopteri; order Istiophoriformes; family Xiphiidae; genus Xiphias; species Xiphias gladius. The sequence goes on from NC_053411.1 coordinate 1,128,314, forward strand.
AGTGAAAAGAGGAGAGAGGAGAGAGATGAGAAAGAACAAAACTATGGGACAGAGAAAACGTCAAGTTAGTAACGAGCATTGATGGGATATGAATGCGTATGGATGGAGAGGGAGAGGAGGAGAGAGGGGCTTGGTGCATCATGGGAAGTCCCCTGGCAGTCTAGGCCCATAGCAGCATAACTAAGGGATGGTTTAAAACAAACCTGAGCCAGCCCTAACTGTAAGCTTTCTCAAAAAGGAAAGTTTTAAGCCTGCTCTTAAATGTGGAGAGGGTGTCTAGCTCCTGGACCAAAACTGGAAGATGGTTCCACAGTAGAGGAGCCTAATAGCTGAAGGCTCTGCCTCCTATTCTACTTTTGGAGACTCTAAGAACCACAGACAATTCTGCGTTTTGGGAGCTGATGTTATGTCCTGGTTTTGTTGTAACATTTGTTTAAGACAAATGCAGAACATTCACATAGAAACCATACTTATATTGTGAAAAATAAAAAATTACCTGCACATGGAATAGTTTTGAAGCCTCCTAGGAGGTATCATTTATTTGCAATGTTGGGAATCTGAGAATGTCTTTTGGGTATTGCACAGGTATTGTGAGGCTTATATTGTGAAAAAAACGCAATCGGCTGATAAAATGCACTTCTGCCACAGGTACATTTGATCAGCTGATTATATTTCTTTTTTGCCTCACTATATAAGCCTCACAATACCTGTAAATATAATATAAATATAATAAATAAATTAGCCATGATAGTCAGGGATATGTTTGGGCCGGACAAAATGGGTCCTAAAGACCACATTCAAAGGCACTGTAGCTGCCAACCATAAGCAATCCACTGAATTCACCCCGTACATTTGGTAAGAGAAAAAAACATGATCTTTCCTGCCAGGGTGCTGAAGGTGAAGCTAGTGCAGGTCCTCCCTCATCATGGTGACCAACTTGACGCTGCTGATCTCCCTCATTTCATTGCTAAATGATGAGGACATCCAGTACTGCTCTGTCTTGCAGGGAGTGAGAAGGTTTTTCCACCGCACTCCACCCAGGCAAAACCAATAGACACAGGAGTCCAGCATACTGAGGTTGCTTCTCATGGTCTCAGCAGCTCTCTGGGCACAACGCTGTTTCCAATGATCCACACTGTGACGATGGGAGGAAAATAAATGAATGTAATAAATGCTTCAGGTAATGAAAAATATAAAGGATGGCTCAGTTTTTTATGTTGACAATACTATAATGTCACATCTGTAGGATAAAATGGAATAAGAGAGCAACACCTCAAACTATAGATGACAGACTTTAAATACATTTTTTTGTCCTTTTGAAGACAGAAAATGTAATATCTGCTGTCTAAAGTCAAGTAGCCAAGACTGGTATTTACAGTTTTTGCTGTGTGTGGCAGGAATGGTGGAGGCATGGCCTAAACTAGGACCAATGTACTGAAAGAAATAAACATCTTATATACTTTATACAAATATAAAAGTGCCTTTCTTTCTCTACAGTCATATTCGCAAACTGCTGTCAATAGCAGAATCTTCAGTCCCCTGCGGACTTCTATCAGTGTCAAAACCATTAATGTCCCCATGTTTGCAATAGCAGTGTGGGGAATTATAATCTTTAATGCAAGTCAGTATGCTCGACAAGTAGACAAGTGCATGTGTGGCTTACACCAAGAGAGTGGTACGGCCCTGAATGCTTGACCCGTACAGTGAGGGGATCTGGTGGCTCTGTTGTGACTTGGGGGGCATTTTGCTGGCATGTTTTGGGTCCACTTGTCCCCTTAGAGAGAAGGGTCACTGCAGATCAATACAAAGTTGTTCTGAGTGATCACCTTTATCCTATGATGAAACATTTCTATCCTGATGGGAGTGGTTTCTTCCAGGATGACAAAGTCCCATCCATAGGGCACGACAGGTCACTTAATGGTTTGATGAGAATGAAAATGAGTGGGATGGTATGGCCTTCACAGTCACCAGATCTCAACCAAATTGAACAACTAAGGGAGATTTGGGACCGATGTATTAGACAATGCTCTCCACCACCACCATCAAAACATAAAATGAGGGAATATCTTTTGGAAGAATGGTGTTCCTTCCCTCCAGTAAAGTTCCATAGACTTGTATAATCGATGCCAAAGCAAATTTAAGCTGTTCAGGCGGCAAACGGTTGGTTAAAGTGTCACCTTACTAAGACACTTTATGTTGGTTGTTCCCTTAATTTGTCACCCGTCTGTATTTTATGATGAGTCACTGCATTTCAGGCTTTAACAAGTTCTGTCTTAGTGCTTTGGCGTGGTCAAAATCCATACTAAAAAGCATTACAGAAATTAAAGGTTGCTGAAAACCTTTTGAATGATCCTTCCTAAAAAAAAAAAAAGGCGAGTTTGATATGGGCCTATAGTTATTTATCACTGAGGCATCCAGATTAGACTTTAAAAAATATGTCTAACAACTGCAGTCTTCAGGGCCCTCGGGAAAAGGCCTGACTGAAGAGAACTATTGACTATCTGTAGTGCATTTGGTGCTATGCAGTTAGAACATATTTAATGAAGCTTGTAGGCAAAAATGGAAATCCAATGAAAAACACTTGCTGTACATAGTTCCTTTACAAAAGGAAACTGACTCTTCTCCCTTGCCACACAATGCCCCAGAGTTTTCCAAAATGCCAAAAGGCCATTTGCAAGAACTGTGGGGAAGAAATGCAGCTACAGTTCCCGGCAAGCCACACTGGAACTTGCGATGTTTCTGTGTAAGTTATCTTAATATGCAGAATATAACTACTGTTTCCCTCCACAGCACCTTAGAGATTTCTAGACACATAGTTGCTACTCCTTGTTGTAAAGTTTGCATTTTGATTACATAATAAGCGACCTGACTGAATAGTTGTAGACCCTTTGCCTTGACTGAAAACGGGATGTTGCACTGCATGAAACAAGTGAGATATGAATAAAAGTCTTTTTTTTTCCTTTTGTTATTACATTGGGGGAGACTAAAAGAACTGGCAACCCAGTGCCACTCACGAAAACCGGATGTAAATGGAGTAACAGCTGGTGCCAGTAATGTTGTTAGATTTGCAAGGGATAAGAAGGCCTATTTTGCTGAATGGGAAATATTGCAAACCTGGCAACCCGGTGGCGGTAGTATTTACCATAGAAGTTTGTGTAGAGAGACGATTGGCATCGTTTTGCTGGTTGAAAGTGTTGAAAAGTCCGTAATGACGTCACACAAAGGTGGGGGATTGTTGTTTTATTTTGGATAACTGGTTGTTATTAGTGTAGGTATCGTTATCGAGTATGTCTTCTTAAACTGTTGTTGAACTGCAGCCGATGTGGCTCGCCAGTGGTTCCCTATGGCTCACGGAGGTGGTTGGCAGAATTGGTGGAGTGTCCTGGATATTTTCGCTATCGATTGCGGAGGCTGCGGGGTGGATCTTCTTGAGTCAGTCTAATGTCCATGTAGAACTGGGCTGGCAGTTAGCTAGTCAGCTGGCTTTCACCAGATCTAAGAGTTGATTGGCTTAGATGTTGGATCAACAGCATGACATTTTATAGAAACCTCTTATTCTATGTTGAATCGTAGATATTTGATTTTATTAGTTGGATTTTGCATTATGACAGTCTACTCTGTAAGAGAGTAAATGTTGTGTAGGCAGTTGTGCTGGATATATTCAGCTTATAGTGCAGATAGATCTCATAGACTGCAATATATGATAGTTGTAGTGGATAATATGAATATTACTTATTTGATTTTTTAAGTATCATGAGGCATAAAACTTTTGCTAACAAGTGGGATGTGGGGATTCTTAAACTGATAGTGAAACCCTGACTGTCTTTACATCTGACAGATCAATAAAAACTATTGTTTTGTACTTCTTTTCTCTCCCTGTGTATTTTGACCATGAATTCGTGTTTTGAATTTCTTTAGTTTGAGGGTAAAATGCACCTTAAATTTTAATTTTTTTTAAATGATGGGCATAAGCATTGCAGCAGTGTGACTATATGCCACTACTGCAGACATAATGTTATTAAGGGCACAGCGGAGCTCTCTGATTCTAGAACATGTAGACCAACACCTACTAGTACAAAAGAACCAAACATGATTTCAGAAAATTTGAACTGACTTTCATTGAACCCTTTTTTTTTTTAATCAAATTTGATATAACGTTATGTGATTGGCCATGATCAGTTTTAATGTAATATAGCCAAGAAACAAGATTTCATAAAAAGGTGTCCACTACTGTGTTAAGAGAAATAGAGGACAGACTGGATCTAACAAGGACAGGAAAAAAGCGGAAGGTAAAATGTCAAATGTTTACAAACCTGGAACTGCTGCAAATAGAGAATTCTTTGAACAGTGTAAAGTTTTTTGAAAAGAATGACTCCATGAAATAAAAAGAATGTTCTCTATAGCAGTGGTTGTAGCAATCTTCTTTTGTCTGACATAGCTCCTATCAGATGAGGCAAATAGACCGTTCAGCCTATTTTCATGAAATGAAAAAAACATCTTCAGAGGGACAATACTGTGCAATACCCAATAATATAATACATACTTGTATTGTTTGCCTCACATTTTCTGTGAAGTTGTCCTACAGAGTGTCCTTGACAAGATTGTGCGGCCTAGGGAGAACCGAGACAATGATGGTGATGATGAATACTCAGTGTGGATTTTTCTTGAAATTTGCTCCATTAATTTGCTCCTGAATGAGGATGGGAGCTTAGGGCTGGGGAGCTGAGGGGAAGTGGCTGTGAGCAAGTGAGGTGCAGGGAGGAGAGCTTGGGAGGGCAGAGACTCTGACGGCCAGGGTGGAGGTGTTGGCTGGATGCAGGGGTTTGGGGATGACTGTGGGTCGAGGGTTGCTAATGGAGATGACAGGCAGGTCTGTGGGGATAGCAGGTCGATGGGAGATGGAGGTGACAGAGTCTGGACATGGCGTGCGGGTGGCCAATAACCAACGGAGGTGGATGTAGTGAGGTGAAGCAGGGAAAGCTGCAGTCTTGAGTGGAGTTGGACCGCTGATTAAAGGCAGGTGACTGAAAGAGAGAGGGAGAGGGAGACAGAGAAGCGCCATGTCCCAAACACATACACGCACAGGCCAAACCGGGGAAACAAGACAGAAAACACAGGAAAATGGGGGAAACACAGGAAACACAAGGAAAAAGCTATAGTGGATGAATGGAAGTTCATGAGAGCTTTGTTTGAAAAAGACTTTGACTTTGCTTGTGTACGTTATTGATTCAGTTGTTACAGTACTGCAACAATGAAAGCCATTAAAATGTGGCAATGACTGAGTTTTTTCTGTCTATTAAATGTCCTTCTGGCTCCCTGAATTGGGTGTTCAAATAGATGCATCAGGTACATTGTGGAGAAGATTTGCATGGATATGAGGTTCGTGAACTGTGTGACACTGATAACGATATATTCCAATAAAAGTTTAATTTAAGCTTACTGATGTCTTGCATGGTAAATTTGGTTGTTTCTCCGGCATGGTCTTCCTGTCAATTGTTTCCTGTCAACAGGTAAACATTTCATTACTTGAAATAGGTGTTAACATGGCAGTAGCTCATTGCTGTTTGTTTTTTACATCTGAAGCTTGGACAATAAATGTAAGAACATATCACTAACTATATTTTAATGTCAAACATTTCAAAAGTTGACTTACATTCCTATCATTTGTACAAGTTCGTTAAAACACACTAAAAATAAATCATTTGTTCACCCATTTCAAATTCCCCATATTATTTTATCATTCAGATGATTCTTGAAATTTGGATCAAGATGGCAACGGAAAACTGTTTAAAAAAAAACCTGCTCCAATCTACTAGACATTTAAGGTAACCAATGGTTTCATGAGTAGAAACGTTTTGTTAATCACAAGTATGGCCTTTGCAGTCACCAGATCTTAACCCAGATGAACACCACAACTTAACCGTTTGGTTCAGTCTCACCACTCTCATCTCCATTTCTCCAGGGCATGTCTAAAAATTATACCCCTCTCATAAACTGTCTAATTCTTTGAACAATTTGACGGTAAACAGAAAAAGCATCTGAGAAGGGACCATCTGGAGAGGGAAGGATGAATATCTGTTCATTAGTAAAATCGTGCATCAGCTGAACCTCTGGCATATGCTCTCCTTCACGGTCCACTGTTCCTCCAAAAGTCCTTATTCACCAGAGAAAAAAATTAGGTTCAATCAGCCATCTCATTATAAATGTAAAACAGGACAGCTAATTACAGTTGTGTCATATCCTTGCAGTCCCACAGCTTCAAGATCATGAATATGTGATGGATGAACAGAGTCAACTTATCTAGCAAACAATTGATACATGAATGTCTAGTTCATAGATACGTAGATGTCTAGTTCTTAAAATAATCCTAAAATCATCTCATAATGCATATGAGAAGCTGTGGAGAGAAACAGTTTTTTTAACTTAACATTGCTAGTAAATGATGTACTTGATGAAACAGAGGCAAAGGGCATGTTAACCATTGCAACCTAAATGGCTGGCTTAATTTTTAATATTGCTATTTACTGTGTACCTGAATTTCGGTCATATTCAGTTATCATCTAATGCGACAGTTATCTTTAAAAACATTATCTGACTAACACTAAGTAATATTAACATTAAGTTGGATCCATACACAATTTTTATCCCACCTTGCTAATGTAAACTGCTAACATTCGCTAACGTTCATACAAGGCTGAAGATAAGGTTTTATCTGCCAGTAGCACTCATACTGTAACCTTCTCATCCTAATCTGAAAGTAGGTAAAGTGAAATGTCCTCTTTCGTATTTTCATATTTTTTTCTTTGCAGATGCAAAGAAAGTAACACACTCTTACCATTGGCTCTTGCACCTGGGTTTCCCAGGAGGAGCTTCTTCAGCCTCCAGCAACAGCCCTGTGCTGAAGCAATTTTTGTGTAATGACCACATTTTGGTATTGCAGATCATATGGAACGCACTGGCCCAAAAGTACTTTTTTCCATACACATCCTCAGTTCAAAAGAACAGGCTGTACACAAATGAATAAAATGATTTGTTGTCGTATCAGACTTTGATCCATCCAGTCAGATAAGTTTAAAAGGGCAGTGGTGGACAAAAGGTTAAAGAAGCAAGCAAGTGACTTGGTGGAAAAAGTGAAAAAGCAGCACTTCAACAACACCACTGTGGTGCCCTTGAGCAAGACCCTGAAAAGCACTATGTAAGTTTAGTCCATTTACTGTTGTTGTACTGGGAAGCTTCCAGGTGTGAATGTTTGTAACTGTGTGAATGTGATCAGTGTTCCAGAGATTGGCTCTCAGTGAAACTACCCTGAATAAATAAAGGTAACAAAAAGGTCTTAAAGAACTGTATCAGTAAATTGAGTTTTGGAGCCATTAATTTGCCAATAGGAAGTCACCTGGCTCGTTCCGACCAAGTCTTCAATGTGCAGGCTGTGATGGGGCAAAAAAAGCATAAGCCCAAGGAAGCCTGAAAATTAGCTGCTATAACTGAGAAGAATACAGAAACCAAAACTTCAACATATTGGTGATGTCATAGACAGTCTTTTTTTACAGTCCACTGTCTGAACAATAAACATTGTTTTTGATGTTTATTTAGCCAACCAAAGCAAGTTACATTTATTCCAAAAGATTTGTAGCTTCATAGCAATTACACGCTCCATAGTGCAATACACAGTATCATTCCACTGAAGACCCTAAATTAAATTGAAAAGGAAATACTTGGATGCAGTATGTGCATGTATGTATGTAACAGAGTGTCATCTTCAACAACAAAAAATACAGTGAATCTGTATTCAAGTGACATAGTAAAATAATTTTCTCAGAGATCCAGTGGAAAGGCATATACAGATTAAGATGTTTAGCATTTATTTTATAGAAGTCTTTTATGGAGTATTATAGTAGTCAAATAGTATATAAGTATTTAGACAATTAATACAGGTTTATAACACATTATAAAGTTGTTGTAAGGAGACATTAAGGCAGATTTAAAGCATTTATGAATGTATCTCTCAACAGCTGTAGGTCTTACTACTAAACATGAATAACTAGTGTATAAACAATGAATGAATCGTTAATAACACAGAATAACATTAACATTATTTATAAAGATGCATCTGCAGTGTAGTTTTAAAGACATTTATGAACAGCTTGCACACCTGTGAATGATCTATACATGTGTATAAAAATTTAATATGCTATGTAGCACACTGTAAAGTTGATTTGAAGTATTTGTACACACTATAACATTTTTGTACACAGTTATAAGGATAGTTTATTCATATTTAGAAGCACTCCAAACCTCTAACTTAACGTGTGTAAACAATGCATTACAGAATTCCAACATTCTATAAAGTTACTGTAAACAAATATAAGGACCTCATATAAATTACTGAAATTATTTAAATCAATCATTTATTAACACTGCTAACTCAATATGAGCTCTTCATTTGGATCATTTGCTTTTCTTTAGAAGAGCAAAGTCTTTTGCTCTTCTAAAGAAAAAAATCAGCATAGCCATTTACATTTTTTCAGGTTTGGACATAATTGAATAACATCTGAAATTAGTCTCGGGAATGTGCTGAAGAATAATAAGGATTGAGAGTTGAGAATGTGACAATAAGTTTAAGGTATCCTTAAGGGGAAAATATTCATAATATGTAAAGTTCCTATCCACTTAGATTTTCATGCTCATTTCATCATATGGCACCTATGTGTTCGAAGACCAGAGAATGTCGATGGTAGGGGGGGTTTGACTGATTTTTTCTACCTTCACCTTTCATCTTTGCAGCTTTGACTGTCACCTGAAATTTTGTGGATACCGATACATCCTCCCAATCCCCACATATGATTATAAATATATGATACTAGCAAGTATTTTGAATAAAGTTTTCTTATTATTATGAGGTACAGCTTAGACAAAATGACTAGCCTCAGAAGAAAATTCTACAAGATACTAATAGTATCATGACACAAGGGAAATATTCCACATTGAATGTACCAAACCTATGTCAAGCAACAAGCATCCTGCAGTTTCGTTGGTATTATACTGAAGCCTTTCTCATTTGAAATGTAGCTCGTTGGTATTATACTGAAGCCTTTCTCATTTGAAATGTAGCTCAGACACAATACCTTAGATGAACACGCAGCAGGCTACTAACACTATCCTGACCCAAGGGAAATATTCTACCCTGAATTTACTTGATCCATGTCAAGCAACAAGCACGATGCACTTTTCCTTGAATGCTAGCAAAGCCCTTTTCATCTGAGAGATAAGAATGCACATTACTCAGGGATGAACATACCGAAAAATACAAATGGCATCTTGATACAAGGGAAATATTGTACAACTAAATGTACCTAAACAATGTAGCCAAAAACATGTGGCTCTCAGATACAAGCCAAGCCTTTTCCCCTCCCTGAACAACAGACAAATTAGAAAATGCACTGCTAGCTTCAATTATTATACAAAGTTTATTTTTATGTTTGTGTACTGTTTACGCTCCAAAACTGCAGGGCATTCAAACAGGTTGTGATACTGATGATTAAGTGGAAGTAGAGTAAATTATGCTTTATTATCCTTCCAAAGTATTAAGTTGTAGGTTACATTAAGCCAATGACCCATTAATTAATGGAATATTTAACTTACAGTGATAACTATGTAAGTGTAAGTACAGTAAATCTACAACTATCTAACAACACATTTGGGTTTTCAGTCACGTTTTTCAATCATCTGTCTCACATGAATCTGACGGAACACGTGCTTCTGTTTTTATCGATCTAGCTGTCTAAATAGGCCATGTAATGGCTCACGTCATTTATACGTTTCAAGTCTATTTTCCTGCGTTTTATGTGTGTAACCACAGTGATTGTGTATTGGGCTTGAAGCGTTCCCACAACATAGGTCCCCTACAGTACATCTCAATACTGTGCCTGAACACTTCCTGTGTAAACACAGATAGAACACTGGAGATGCTGCTGCTGTTCTTCTAACATGCTGCTCACACACCTCTTGAGTAAACATGGTATAAGGCAACGTAAACTTGCAGTTTTTATTAATGGTTGTAATGCTTCAACAGTGATTGCTAGCTGTTGGTTTGGTAACATATTAAAGCTGAGGGTAGGCCAAGGACAGGGTGAGAGCTTTTGTCAAGATCAGAATCACAATGCAAGGCTGTGGCTATTTCCTTTAGCAGTATGCACTGATGTAAATCCTTTACTCATGACCTTGGAAAAGTTGCAGTAGAAAACATTTGTTTGTTTGTTTTTGTTTTGTTTTGTTTTGTTTTTTCATTTTTTAATAGCACTATCTTGCATTGAATTAATAGGAATCCTGCCCAAAAAATATAATCCAAAACCAATGAATTTTCAAATGTCACTACATCAGACAATAGTAGCTTTTTAAGCTTATGAGAACAGGGGTGGGGAAAATATGTGTGTGGAATAAGTTCCGAGGTAACTTAAGGTGAAAAAGTCCTATACATTTCAATATAAAGTTCCAGCTGCAGGTGCCTAATCGACATAGATATGTGATCCTAACACAATCCTTTTATCCCTTTCCAAGGTCGTAGCAAATTGGAAAGATACTGTAACTCCTTACTGCACTTTGGAGTATTTTGATCCAAACACCTACACATCCAACCACCCCTAAATATGATCATATTGGACACAGCGTGCATTTAAAGACAGCTCTCTTATTCTTTTTCTTCTAGCTCTCTCGCAAGCCTTAAGTACATTCATAAGACAAGGTTGGTGTCAGTGAAGCATTCGCCTTCTCACTCACACATGTGAGTGATATTTCCCTTTGTGCTGTGGCCAAGGCTACCAGGTACACATACAATCACACATACCACTAAATGTGCCCTACACATATCCACCCTTCTATAACCTTTCACCAAATGGAGCTCTGTAGTCGCTCTAACTAATCACCTTCAAGAAGATCTGTGCTGCGTACAACTGTCTTCAGCTCAACTTAGTGTGCTGAAGATTGTGAAGTATGTTTTTGGAAATCATTTAAATTACCCTGTATAAATACAAGGTTAACTTATCATAATGAAAGACCTTGGATACTGTGTATTCACTGCAGAGTGTTTGCATTTGGACAGAGCAAAAGTGTGTATGAAAAACTGCATCTGGCTTTGTAATCAGCTGGCCTGTTTGATCAGTTAATCAGAACACTGCTCTTTAGCTGTCTATATTATATACTCTTTGGAGGAGGAGAGGGAGAAGGGCCAGGGTCCAGGTGGTGCTAAGACAGCTCTGGAGGCAAGTTGTCATTGGAAAGCGGCACCATTCACTTCTGTTGAGCTTTGGCCTGGTGTATCTTCTTACTCAGTGGGGTGACTTCCCCAAATCCATGGCTTGGAATTTCAGACACGCTTTTCTGCATTCTGTCATCCCGAACTCTCCTGCTAATAGGATTGCTTCCCCCTCACCGTTGAGTGGAATCTACCTTCGCAGTGTCCCCATCAGTGCTCACTCTGTAGCAAACAAGTGTTTTGTGTAGAATGATATTGTCTTGTCTAAGAAATTAGACTTTCTGTTGCTGACTGAAACCTGGCAGAGTGACATGGAACTTGACTCTCTCATCAAGCTCTGCTCAAAGGATTATACTTTCATCAGCTCGCCCCACACTTACTGGCTGCGGTGAAGGATTCACTACAGTGTTCAGGAGCCCCTTCGTACGTCACTTTGTGAGCACTTGGTCTTCATTTGAACTTCAAATGATTAAAGTCATTCAATTGATTAAAGTTAGACTTTAGATCCTTTTTACTGCATTTTGTTCTACCACCCACATGGCCCTACACACAACAGAGGGGATACTCTGGAACTTGTTTTTACTCTTGGTTTGAATATTGATTATTTATTTTCCAGACATTTTTTATTACTGATCACAACTGTATCTTATTTTATTTGTCATTTAATCTAGATTCCTTCCCTTGCTGCTGTATCATTAGCTCTCAACTCCATAACCACCTTTCTGGTACAAAATTTTAGGCCACTTTCCATTTTAAGTCTGATATACACAGTGAAGTTGACTACTTGGTGCATTCTTTTATTAAACACTGACTTTCAGCATTTGATAAAGTGGACCCTACTAAAACTACATCGCCTCCTTTGATCAAGTTCTCCCCAGGTCTAACATTTTCCCCTCACCTTTCCCCCATCTTGTGCTCCTCTTGGCTTGGAATCCTGGAGAGGTTTTCTCCAATAACCCTCCAAGATCTTACTAACTTGGTCAGCCGTATGAAATCCTCCTCTTACCCCCTTGACATCTTGCCAACATCGCTTTTTAAAAGTGTCATCAGCTCTATTGGTCCTGCTATGCTCTCCTCAATCAACAACTCTTTGTTATCTGGTCGTTTCCCTGCTCAATTCAAACAAGCTGTTATTCAACCACTTCTCAAAAAATCAAAGTGGTTGCTAAGCAGCTTACAACTGCAGATGAGGATATTATCTTTGATAAATTTCAGTCTTGCTTCCACCACTTGCACTCAACAGAAACAGCTCTTCTCAGAGTCTCGAACAATATCTGATGCATGGTGACACAAAAGAATGTTCGGTGTTAGTGCTGTTGGATCTCAAGTGCTGCTTTGATACTGTGGACCACTGTATCTTGGTTAATAGATTTGAGCAGTGTGTGGGTATTTCTGAGTCAGCCTTGCAGTGGTTTTCCTCATACATCTCTGAAAGGAGTTTCTGTACTTCAGTTATTGTAATTAATAATCTGTTGGCTGTTTTGCCTCCTCATCTGAAATTCTGTATTGTGGTGTGCCCCAGGGTTCAGTCCTTGGTCCTATTCTATTCACCTATATGCTTCCCCTTGGACAGTTAATGGGCTCTGACTCTGGACCATCATGTTAAGTCTCTGATTCGCTGTTGTTTTTTCAATCCGAGAAACATTGCAAAGCTCAGACCTATTGTGTCTCAAGTAGAGATGGAAATGCTTTTATATCATCCTGTCTTGACTATTGCTGCTGCTAAACGTGGACTTCACCGGCTCCCCATCAAATTCACAATCCAAGTCCTTGTGATCACCTACGTGGTCAGGCTCCTGCCTATGTTAGAGATCTACTGCAGCCCTATGTAACCAGCAGTTCTCTACAGTCCTCTGATCAGGGTTTGCTGGTTGTTCCTAGAACAAGGTTTAAAACTAAAGGAGACTGCGCTTTTGAAGTTGTGGCTTCTAAACTTTGGAACTCTCTCCCATGGATTTAAGATCTGTGGACACTGTGGACACCTTTAAAAAGCAGCTCAAGACCTACTTGTTTAGGCAAGCCTTTGTTTAATTATAAATTGTGTGTAATTATAAATATTTTTTTTTATATTTATTCTGTATTTCATTATACTTTATGTCTGTATGTATGTCTTTGTTTTATCTTCTCTGTAGAGCACTTTGTGATATCTCTGCTCTTGAAAGGTGTTACGTAAATAAAGTACTTACTCACTCATTCTTTTCTGTATTTATATACATATGTATCAACCCAAAAACACATTTTGTTGTTTGCTATGTGCACTGTACTAACCCTAATAAAATCACCTTTAGTTTCATTGATTAAGACCTGATACATAATGATAAATATAACCTTGTATATGTATCTTTACAACAAAGGGCTCTATGTAAAACTTTATAATAAGGGTACAAAACACATGCTGAAGTACTGCATGACTCATGAATAATGAATGCAGGTATTTATGTTGGGGTTGCCGTCCCAGTGGCCTAATAGTGAAGGCACATACCACAGAACTTCAATGTCCACAGTGTGACTCCCTGTCTGAATGATTGTTAATCTACAGTTGCTTCATACACTAACCGATATGCTTGGTACATATGCAACCAGTGACGAGGGGTCAAATATAGACATTGCATAGTCTTAAAGTGTCACAAGCCAAAAATGTTGACAGCCATTGCTATAAAGGGTGATGCACCAAGTAAAACCCAACAGACACAATTCAAGACCTTGGGGAATATTGAAAATTCTATTACAATCAAAAAGATACAAACATTTATTAGCCCGTGAACTGTCTTTCTGCCTTGTGCCTCTGGAATTGTTTGCTTGATTCTCATTGCCTCCAGCTTACTAACCTGCAAGCCTGTTATTTGACCACTGATCTTTAACTGCACATGTCCTGCTTGAGTGTCTGCACTGAGCCTTTGAGTCTGCACAGTAATCATTAAAAATTCATTAGTAAAAACCTGAAATAGGATCCTTAATTTGTAGTAAGTTGACTTCAGGATCAATTTTTCTATGGTGTTCTAAGATTTTTAACAGTTTGAGGGCCTTGTGATCAATTGTGAAAAAATTTAAACTTGGCTAAATGATACAGGCAAACATAACACAACACAATTGTCTTTTAGCGAGTAATTAACACAAACAAAGTTCCTATAATGACATGACACAGTTTTTTTATTTTCATACAGACTTGTCCTCCATCAACAAACTTTTAATACCTGTGGATTACAAATAAACTTTTTCTTTAAAATTCTTTTCTAATAAGTTTTCTAACACAACAGCAATAAATTAAAAAGAAAGAGACCCCCAAGTCTTCTAATTCTCTGAACTGTTACACTGGCATAAAATTGTCTGGTTTTTGATGATGATTTTCTTACTGCTGCCAACATCCTCATCTTTTAAAGTTTTGTTCAGGTTCTGGGAGAAACAAGAAGGCAAGAAGGGACTATGCAGATACATAAGTACAAAAAATTAAATATAGTTTTATACCTTCTGCCATAAGCATTCAACTCCTCCTGACTCCCTAAGGAATCCATGTAAACCAGAGAAACCAGAATATATACAATTTTTTTCATCACAGATCTCAAAGAGATAAGGTTTTACTATAGACCCATGAAGGGTTAGGTTAACTAGATAACTGTAATCGGTGATGATAAGTGGGATATGTAGTCAGTGACATCGGGTGGATAATAAAAAGTTGTTTAGCTAATATAGCAGAAGCTGGATTGAGTATAGGGTTACGACCACCACTTGGAAAGTGTGTGACAATAAGGGGGCTATGTAGATTACGTTATTTTATAATTTTTTTGGCTCAGTACAGTTACAATGTATAAAACTCTTCATGCAAGGAGACAAACAAACTCATTAAATTTGTATCTTTAAACAAAAAAGTGTCCCTACACACAAAGTGCAAAGAACTATATCACATGCTCTGTCCTCACAGACACCTTTAGAGTATAGATTTTTGTGTTTTGCACATTGAAATTTGTTGTGACATCTGAGCCAAAGCATCATGAAAGACTGTAACTGACATGAGCAGGTGAGATAGGTAAGTGTAGGTAGATTAGCTATTAATTATGTGCATTGGGTAATTAGGTGAGGTAAGTGATGTTTAGTTTCTTAGGGAGATTAAGCAGCTACTTGTTAGAGGTGTAAGACCAATGCCTGGGGCTGGGGAGATGGCCCAACTGCTGGTCAGGGGTTGCTTCTACAACATGGTCTGTCCCCTGTGGTGACATTGGCCACACCCTCAATCCTGTAAAGACATCTGCTTTTCTAATATGCCATGCCCCAACTGAGGCCTGTACTATGAGGCAGGATTTCTGGTTAGCAAGGTGACTAAAAATCTAACCCTGGGTTTTCTTCGTGGTTAAATTCTTACTGGGGTCATAGAAAATCCCGTAGAGCTCAGTGCACAGATCCTGATAGGGTCTCTTTGGAAGGCAAGAACATTCAGAGACCGCCAAATCCCTTTGGCGTTCCCTGACGATTTTTTTATATGAACGACCCTCATTATTGCAGAAGGCCAGCTCCTAAGCAGGAGTGTACTTTTTCTCCCAAGTCCATTTGACAACAGGGTTGCCGAAAGAATAAGGCTAAAATTGTCATACATGCAATAAGAATATATCAAGCAACACATCGATTTAATGGAATACACAAATGTAATTATAGTCAGATCCACTCATGCCCTCATGATTGGGCAGTGATATTATAAGTCTATAGACTTACACGTTCACACAGTCTCTGTTTTTTTTTTGTCAACTGTCCTTCCTAAATTTGGCAGCTGCAACTGTTGCTTTTAGCCTGGAATATGGTTTAACTTCTTCGTATTTGTCCAATATTATAGTTTGCTCTTCGTTTGTAAAATATCCTGCTCTGCTGCCAGTAGACTTGT
This sequence comes from Xiphias gladius, assembly GCF_016859285.1. Lineage (NCBI taxonomy): Eukaryota > Metazoa > Chordata > Actinopteri > Istiophoriformes > Xiphiidae > Xiphias > Xiphias gladius. Next base: position 1,144,435 of record NC_053411.1, read on the forward strand.
CCATGCTTGTGATCGGTCATATGCTGCAAACACCGCCCCTTTCATGTGAACGCACTCAGGAAAACCTGGGTTGTGGTAGCAGCCATGCTGCCAGCCATGCTGCCAGTGACCTTTTCCGTGGTTTGTGTCTTTTCCTTGTGTCTTAGTCCCTTCCACTGAAGAGGTGAAGAGAGAGTGGCAGCACAGCTGGATCAACTCTCTGTCGAATTTTAGAGCTCTGTGGAAACTTTTGTTGGTTTAGAGTTTTCTATTTACCCATATACCCATATGGACTGTGGGAGGAAGCCGGTGTACCCGGTGGAAACCCAGGCAGGCACAGGGAGAACCTTCTTCCTGTTAGGTCGACATGCTTACTACTGCACCACTGTGCTCCTTTATTGACATTCTGTTTGTAAATTCATTATCTAGTAATCCAGGTTACGATTAGAATATTCTGGAATGTTTTGTAGAAATTATTTATTAGCCCAAATGTTTTAGACAAACCATGTTTCTCCCCGACACACAGGGCTTTTCAACCTCACATGTGAGTGAATGGAAATGATGATAGAAACAAAATTAAAATGTGTGATTGCTGGACATTAGACTCCCCTCCTCTCCCTGATTATATTATAAATGATACAGATTCAAAGAAGAAATAACATGCAGAGAAAAATGTTTATAATAAATGAAGAAAGTTGTTCATGGTTCTTTTGTCAATCAGACCTACAGATCCACTATGATTAACTACATGGTGTACTATAAACAAATAAAATCTAAATCTTGGTGTTAATACTCTTGAGCTGGTTGTGTTATTTGTCCATAACAGTTTATAAAACTGTGGTGATGTTCTGAGGCAATCAGTCAAATCAGCTGCAGTGTCCAGTCACTAATAGATTTCTAACAAAGGGGTGTGTCTATCCGATAAATGAGTTGCACAAAGGATGATCTGGCTCTGCAGAGATCCCCCCTCACTTCTTGATCCTCGCTCCTCAGAGCAGAAATAAGAGCTTTGGGAGGGCCTTCAATCACAATCACAAACTATAAACAGAACATGTGAGCAAGGCTATATTTTGTTGTAGCTGTGATAATGGTAATGTGACAATGTAATAAATATAGTGTTAAAATGTGCTAAAATAATATATGAATAATAATAAATAATGACTAAATAATGGAAGCAGTGTCTCTGTTGGACAGATGAACACATCTGCGCAGGGTGGCGCAGGGGGCAAACTGCAACTGCGGATAAATGTGGAAACAGTGGGCGGTGAATTGAGTTAGGTAAATGGTTAGTGGTAGGGGTAAGATAACTGCCTGGGGGACTTAGTCAGCCACTCCCTGTAACTCTCTGCCCCCCCTGGATAATAAGAAAATGTAAAGCATGCTTCAAAAAATTCACTACAATCCATATTTTCACCTTCCTCTTCCTACATTTCCCCACGAGGCCAAAGATCATTGTTTCCTTAAGTACAGTGTGGTGTTACCTGACTTGAATCATCATGGGTCACACAAAGTTTGATAGCATTGTCCCTCAGATCCAAGAGCCTTATTGCTGCATCAGACATAATAATAAGAGACCTTGATTTCTTTTCACTACTTTAATAAATCATGTACTATAAATGTCATAAGAGATTCTTTGCAGTTTATGACAACATTCTTATTGGCCGTGGAGGGAAACGGGGATTGGAACATTAAGCACCCACTGATGACATTTTTCCCAAACCAACTGTTGCATTTTGACCCGCCACTCTCTTTAAAGCTCATTGCATAGGAGATGTTATGTTGTTCTGTTGCCTCATCCCTCTGCTCTGAAATCATAGTCTGATGTTCTCATGCCCTCTTTGATATCTTCTCACCTTTTTTCCTTGTTACTCAACATTTTACAAACAACGAGTAAAAACCAGTTAGTTAGAGTCTGTGTATCTAATCCACAATTAGTACACTTTAATGAGCCAGGCCATTTCACAGGGTTTACAGATTTAAACCCACCTAATCCCAGATCTTTAATTTTGAGCACAACTATAGATTTTATTGTAGCTTTTGTAGCATTTTTACGATCTTGTTGATCTTATACCAGTTCTGATTCAACTTCTCATTCCTATTCATGTTCAAAGCCAATACTACGCTGACAGGATCACAATTTCTAACAATTTCAAAACTAACAATTCAAACAGAGAACCTGTGTTATACACCGGAGGTGTGGAGTTTTAAAGACATTTGTATTTACCAGGCAAGGAGGGTCAAACAAAATATGGCACTGGTTGCATTATGGGTAATGTAGGATCCTGAGTTTTTGGAGCTTGATCTATACTAGAGAGTAAAAGTCCAAATATCTCAACATCTGCTGCTTCCATTATAACCATTCTTTTTTTAACCTGTCTTTTCTATGACTGCAAATTTATGCAAGTGCAGTGCTGCACAATTGCTGCATGGCAAGGCTGCCAGGGACCACACACAGTTCCCTCAATTGGTCACTTGTGATTATGTGTCTCTAAATGCAGTTTACTACTATTCTCTTTGTTATTGCCATTTTTCTTCTTGAACCCCTTACCGTGGATTTTCATGGATTTTACTTTGTGTATGTAAAAATTTCCAATCTTAGGAACTAACCTAACCTAAGGCATTTTAGCTGACATCTCAAATGTTTGTATGAACATTTCTCAGACAAATACTAGTGCTGATTATCCTCCTCTGCCTTTCGTCTTTGAACACCTTAAAAACATGGTTTGATGTTTGTGTCATGTTTAAGCCCTCTTATTTATTAACTAAAGCTCTAGATTCTGCGATTTATGAACATAATAAGATGGCCAAGCAGCCTTAAAGAAAGAAAATGGAGATTTTTTAAGATGTATGTATGTGTTTCCCATCAGGGAAACTCCCCCCAATGTAAGGGGGTTGTTGAACTTAGAGGTGGAGACACTTTGTCGCAGGGGGATTTGTTTAGTAAAGTCTATTCTTCAGACAGTGGGGTGCAGCTGGTCCAGAGCAGGCCTGAATCAAATAGGAGGTCATTAGGTTGACACCTCACCTCATCTCAGCTAAGCTTCTCAAATTGGTTTCCCTTACCACACCGAGAGTCTTCTTATCACACATCTGATTTAAATAAATGTAAAAATGCACACTTATATACTAGCTACTGTCCAGTTTTGAAGATGTGGGCATTTAAAATATAGGGGAAGCCTAAGATACTACTGAGTTATATCGTGGGAAATGTTAGATGTATGAGCCACTGTTTTTCAAACTTGACCCATACTAGGGACTAAAACTCAGAATATCTCTGCTACATTAATTTTGACCATTCTTTTTTAATGTATTCCTTACTTTATGGAAGTTCTAGACTAAATCAATGGAGCACCCCTTTAGCATTTTAATACCCCTGAAAAGTTATTCTCCTCCAAAAATCACCACTTTAATGTGATGGAGGGGTTTCTGTGTCTCAGTGATCCTGGGCACTGTGTTGCCAGGGGACATCAGCCGCTGGTAGGGTATCCCAAGGCTAACTGGTCCCAGGGTAGAGGCAAGACTAAGAGTGATTCATGACATCCGGATGAAGAGCAAACTTTAGGACTGCATCACCTCATCAAGATTAAGGAAACTGGGGCACCTTGCTGGAGCCAGACCGGGGCGGGGTGCTCACAGGTACAGCCCAAACAAATTGCATGGAGCCAACACCCTTTGGGCTTACCACACGCAGGGGTAGACATCAGGTTGGAGGTGTGTTGTAAACTAGGTGGCAGGCTTGGTCGGGTCTGGGTGTGCCGACGCTGGCATTGTAGACTAGCTAGAGAGACTAGAATGTGACCTCTCTGAGGGGAAGGAGCCAGAGTTGGTGGAGCAGTACCAACTACACATAGTTGGGATCACCTCAACACACAGCACTAGTTCTGGTACCAAACTCCTGGCGAGGGGCTGGACTCTATCCTTTTTGGAGTTGCCCAGGGTGAGAGGTACCAGGTGGGTGTGGGGATACTCATGATCCCCCAGCTGAGTGCCACAGTGTTGGAGTTCTCCCTGTAGAACGAGAGAGTCACCTCAATGCGACTGCAAACTGGTAAGAGGAAGGCCCTGACTGTTGTTTGTGCTTATGCACCTAACAGTTGTTCCGCGTATCCAGCCTTATTAGAGTCTGTGGGTGGGGTGCTAGAAAGGGCACCACCTGGGGACTCTATAGTTCTTCTGGGGGACTTCAAAGCTCATGTGGGCAATGATGAGGAAACTTGGAGGGGGTTGATCAGGAGAAATGGCCTGCCTGATCTCAAACCGAGTGGTGTTTTGTTATTGGACTAATGTGCTAGCCATTCATTAGCCATAATAAACAACATTTTGAGCATAACTTGGTTCATAAGTGTACTTAGTAGCAGACCACCTTAGGCCTAAGATTAATGATCTCTATGTGGTCGTATGATCTGATCTGTGGCATTATGGCTTTGACACTTGGGTAAAGGGTGCAGGGTGACTGGGCTCAGCCTTAGAAATTGGGTAGGGCGGGAGGTCGATGGAGACCCGCTGCTCCTTCGCGTTGAAAGGAGTCTGTTGAGGTGGCATCTGATTAGGATGCTTCCTGGGTGCCTTCCATTGGAAGTCTTCTTCGCACATCCGGCTGATAGGAGACCGAGGGGTAGACCCAGAATGGTTAAGCGGTAGAAAATGGATGGATGGATGGATAGATGGATGAATGGATGAAAACTTATTTCCAAAATCAGCTTCTTAGAAAAAGTGGAAGGATCTTACATGAGCACACAATTATTTTCCAAAGTTAGGACAAAGTTGTTGGTGTTTGTTTTTGTTTGTTGTTTGTTTGTTTTCTCCCTGAGCTCTTATCATTGGTTTTAAGTGGGCCGGGTTCAGTTGGAAAAAGTTCATGTCACATACTGTACATCTGTTTACCAGTCACGCTGTAGATACATGAGAATCTAATGACAGCTGGTGGGTTTTTTGGTCACTGTAAAAGAAATGTCATCAAACCACACCAACACAGTCCTGATGAGGCAGATTATCCTAGTTTTTGACAGTTAAACTCATGATTATTTATACGTAAATAGGCCTTTTAAACTTCCATTGTTACTTATTAGTCATGAATATCTAATGTTATGGAGAAATACTGAAGGCTATAATTGCTGTTTTTATAATAATAATATAGTAAATGACTATGTGAAAACAATATGACAATTTTGAAGGGGTGGTTTGTAGTGATGAACCGACAAAGAATTATCAGCTGAATTTGGTGATTCCCTTGGCTTTATGGAGCTTTATAGTACAGCTAATTGTTTATCTTTTCGGACCACAACTTTACTGTTTTGCCCTCTCCATTCCAAAATGGAACAATTCTCTTTATTTTTTAAATCAGTTCAACCCCTTCTGAAAAAATCAAACAAACACTTGCAATCTTAATAATTTAAGAGCCATAAAAAATGCTCTTTCTTGCCTAAGTACTGGAAAAAGCAGTGTATTTGTAGTGTATATCATTTATAAAAGATCACTAAAGTTTCAGTCTGGTTTTTGAATGAATCATAGTATAGAACATGTTCTTCTAACAGTTTTAAATGACTTTTGGCTAAATTCAGATGCTGGCCATTCCACTGTTTTGGTGTTGTTGGACCTTTGTGCTGCGTTTGATACATTTGATCATGGCATGTAAGTTTATCGACTGAAACACTGGGTAAGCATGACTGGGGCTGCTCTAGAAGTTTAAGTCTTATCTGAGTGACAGAACCTGTTCTGTATCAGTTGGGAATGTCTCATCTACTGTAGATATGCAGACATTACCTATGTCATTCTCAAGGGTCAAACTGCTTTAATCTCAGTCATTGTTTAATTTGAAATTACATGAGATTACAAACAGTGACCTTTTTACACCATATGTAGAGCTCCGTGTTCTTCTCTAAAAAAATCAACCTTAGTTTCATTTGTCTACAAAACTTTTTCCCAGTATTGTTGTGTACCATGGACAACATGCTCCATGCAACCATACACCATGATTTGTTTATGGTAGACTCATGAACAGAGATGTTAACCCATTCCATTGATTCTTTTAAGCCTTTAACTGTTACTCTTGGTTTCTTTTTTACCTCATTATAATATTATAAAGAGTACAGTTTACACCTGCTCTATATTAAAAGTGCCCTGAGATAACTTCTGTTATGATTTGGGAGCATATAAAGAAAATTGAGTTTACTTGACACATTGAACATTCTGCATTGTGCCTTTGGAGTCATCTTAGCTGGCAAACACTTCTAAGGAGAATAGCCAAAGAACTAAATCATCTCCATTTATAGATAGTTTGTCTGACTGTAGACTGATGAATATCTGAACTTTATGAGATGACTTTTTAACCCTTTCCAGCTTTATGCAAATCAACAATTCTTGATCCTAAGTCTTATGAGATCTCTTGTTTTTGAGGCATGGCTCACTTCAGCTGATGCTTCCTGTGAATAGCAAACTTAAAATGTTTGAGTGTTTCCTATAAATTAAAGTAGCTCTAACCCACACCTGCAGTCTAGTTTCATCGACTGGACTCCAGGTTTGTTAACTCCTGACTCCAGTTAGCTTTAATTGATGTCATTAGCCAAGGGGTTCACATACTTTTTCCAACCTACACTGTTAATGTTTGGATGATGTATTCAATTTGGAAAAGAACACTACAATGAATTGTTTGTTATTAGTTCAAATATATTGTGTTTATTCATAATTGTTACTTAGAAGAAGATCTGACCATATTTTACAAAAAATGTATACATAAATGCAGGTAATTTCAAAGGCTTCAATTATTTTTTCTTTCCCCTGTATATAAATCACATGTATATCTCTCCTTGCAAAAAGCAAAATCTGACCAAAGGCTTTGACTCTGAGTGACATCACTATCTATAAATTCTCTCTCTGCTCTGTAGGCTTAGCATGAAGAAGGATGTCAGGAGTTAGATATGGAGGTTTACTTTAATGCGTAATTGATAAAACCAAGGTCTTGGCTTCAGCAGGGTCACCCTCCAGCAGTAAAAGTAGATGGAGTGTTATCAGACGTTTTCCCAAAGTCCCCACACTGAGGTTTATCCACACTGACCCCTAAAGTTCCATTACTACTAAGATCAGTCTTGCAGTCATTTACATCAAGTGTCTCCAAGTAGGGAAAATACCCACAGACCATACACACCATTGGCTGTGAGAAAAGATGAATAGTCAGACAGCATAGCTATTTATACTTACAAAGCTAATGCAGGGGCCTCCTCTACTGTGTATTGTTTGTTTTACACAGTTGAATGGTGATGTGTGATGTTGCTGCAGGGCTGGCCAAGAAACACCATCTCTTCATGGGAATGAGTGTATGTGTTTTTGTATGTGTGAATGCAGAGAACTAGTAAGGTGTATGTTATGTCTCAAGGCCAGGCTAAATTCTAAGCAGTGGTGTGTTTAAACTACCACTCCAGAGAGAGGTTCACTATGGCACTGAAACAGTATGAAGAAAGAGATGTTTTTTGTCTCTGTCTGTATTTTGTCTTTGTCTGTTTTACAACCAGAGACAGATTTTTATAGATTTGCCCATAATTTCCATCAGTCACTATGACATTTAATTCACAAACTTCATTACTGACATCTGGAGAATTTTTAAAGTTATTACTCAAACTGTCCATAAACATCCATTTAGTCTTGCAAAACTATTTTTGAGTTAAACTTCGACCTATCAAACTTACTGCACTTTTGTGTGCACAGTTTTACAATGCAGTCAACAATTATACAGAGCATTTTAAATTTGTTCACTTTCATGTTTACTTACATATATGAGTTAAATCATTGGGACTTACTAATCTGTCGTCTTGGGCTCTGTTGTAGAGCTATGTCTGGCAGAATCGCTGCCAGCAGTTAGGCCAGTAAGTGACAGGTTATAAGACATGTCTATATGTTAGACTGAGATGTTATGAGCCAACCCCTTCGCATAGAAAGCTCTCTCTAATTAGTAAAGATACAAAACTTTCAGGTAGCTTCTCATTTCTGACCTGTACTGACCATCACGTTCCATGAGTAACTTAATGGTAGGCCGCAATGAAACTTCTCTGTTGTCGGGTTTGTGTGTACTCAGCCAAAGATCATTTATGCCTGAGGAAGCTCCACTCAGTAAGCTCCCACTGTACAGTCGTGATTGAGTGTCTGTAGTTCTGTAAGAGTGATACATCTTCTCTCTAGCTAATCATGTAAGGTCAATTTCAAGTGTGGCATTCTATAAGTTAAACTTTCATTTATATCATGTAAAGAATTTGAGCTTATAAACTTAATAGTTTGTCCAGTATTACGGGCAAAACTAAATAACCCAAGTTGTAAAAGTTGGTGAAGTTTAAAAAGGATAAGGAACAGAATTTTCCCTTAAAAGCAAGATAAGTTAAAGCATCGGTTCTCAAAAGGTCAGGCCCTAGACAGAGTGAATTGTTATTTGGTTTGACTAAATTCATAGGTCTGATGGGCAGTGATTCATAGGTCTGTAACCAGAGTAGGATGGGCTTACACTAAGATGGTGTAAAGCAACAAATCTGAATACTCAAATAAAAACTCTTTTCATTCTTGTCAGACCCTTTCGAAAAAGTTAGATTGAGATTGTGGTTATGGTTAAATAAACCATCCTTTAGTGTTGGTAGGAGATGCAACGAGTAGTTCCCCATGTCAAAGTCACATGATTTGCTGTCCTGTCCCTCCTCAGTAAGAGGTTCTGCAGCACTAAAACAATGTCTAACTACTACCTTTGATTCTCAGAGACAGCAGCCATTAATTGGATGTCGGAAAGAAGTTGCTCAGGGTGGGAAAATGTGGAGTGGAACTAATGTTGAGTCAATCTAATTAATTTGGGAACAACACCATCATGCTTTCACACTAGCAAGCCTATCTATTGCACTATGACTGTCCGTCTGTGAAGGTACCCCTACATGGGGTCTGGGTATGTGGAATGTGTGATGGGAGGGAGGGAGATAGAATATGAAACACAATCTTGGTCCACTGGAAATCACCAAAGGAAACTGGTGGGCTGATTCAGGGGGTTTGCAGGCCCTCAGAGTGGGGCTCAGTCCAGGAGACTGACTTCACTGGGTAATGGCCCTGATAAAGAAAGTTTCTCTAAGAGAGCCCTGTTCTCAATGTATTGTACAATGCTAATAAGGGAAAGCTGAAGGCGAGCAGCTGGAGCCCCTCCATTAGCCTTGGAGTAAGTGAGATTAAGGGCTGATTAAAAGGCATGGATAATCTCTAATGAGGTTATTTACTGTAGAACCTTGATTTCCCACATTTACTGTTGTTATTGCAGTGGTAACCTTAATTGCGATGTACAAGAAAGATAAGGTAATAGTAAGAGGGTGTGAATGATGGAGGACATACTGTATACTGTCTTACAAGCACTTCTGGTTTTACGTAAAACTGCAAACTATTAACTTTGCACCAGTAATGGAGACCCACCATTCCCTTAGATACAGTCAAAGTTCTAAACCTGTCTTGTAATTGATAAGTGGCTTTGATTCTGATGGCCTTTATAATTCCAAGCCCATTTCATCCCAGTCATTCCCATACCTGCTCTGGTTGGCTCTGGGTCTAAAATACCAATAATCCTCTCAATTTGAAATGTCTGTGTAAAATGCTGGAGACAATAAGAACTCTTAAGAGACTCTCTAACTTTTCAACTCATGTGTGATTTGACTCAAGAATTGGAGTAAGACTAGTTGAAAACAATTTTGACCGTGCTGATGTTTGAGAGAATGGAACACAAGAGAGTAAAATATTTTGCAAGGTACTCTCATATGGACTTCAACTTCTGTGAACTTTGGCACACAAATTTGTGTTGTTGATCATTCTTAAACTTTCTTAAAGGCCCTAAATTTGGAGGGATAGGACACTGAGAGGGTCAAAAATGAAGGAAGCTATCACATTAGCTATGTTGCATCATCCAGTTTTACAGTATATGTATAACCCTGCTTTGCTGAGAATCAATACCAATAAATCTTTCTCTTTGTATAAATCTTGTCATGAATGAGACCAGTCAAAACCAACAGTAGTTGCTGACTGCACATGCACTGCACTGACCTGGTCCTAATCTTAAGGTTGGCTCATATTTGTCCAAGTCCTCTATGGGTCGGTCCATTCCTAAGAGTTCTGTGGTAGATTTGTCTCTATTCACAGTTCTTTCTTTTGCGTTACTCTAGTCCAGTTGGACCAAGCAGGTCCAGATGGGTTCTGGTCCTGCACTATACACAGTCTAGTCAATAGTTGTTATTTTTCACAAATGAATTCAACAAACAGTCAGTTATTGGTGTTAATACCGCAGGCATACACATACGTGATCATTCATGCTTTTAAACACATGCAACTGAGCACACAAGTTCCCATCCATCACCACTAAGACCTGGGATCTGATGCAGGGAAGCAAAACCCCTAGTTGTGCATTCCCACAAACACAATGTCTAGGTTATATCTCATTCTGTATCAAAGTCTCACTTCCTTTCCTTTTTTCCCTATAATGGTAACCATGGTGATAGCATGTCCTTGAATTAATCCATTGTTGTGGTCTTCTCAGAAGCAGCAGCTTTGTGTAATGTAGCTAAATGTCATCAAAGCTATTTACACTGTCAGTGTGAAACAGTCCATTTGAAAGTGAGAGTGACTGTATAGGAGGCTGAAGGGTGTGTGGTGAGGCAGGGGCGGTGGTGGGGGTTGGCAGAGAGAAGGATTATATTTCCATGGCTAGACACAAGGTTAACAGGCTATAGTGTCACAAAGATTGTGAAAGGAGAAAAAAAAAAAGACAGCTATATAAGCTATATAGTATGCCAGTTCTGTATAGACACAAAAGACATGCAAAAACACGTACACACATCTATTCTTGTGAGGACCATTGCTCGGATACAGCTATTTCCTAAACTACTCGTAACAAATCTTAACATGTCAAGGGATGATTTGGAAGGACAGTGGACGAAATGATACCTCGTTTTTCAAAAATAAGTGTATGTAAATATAGATGAAAAACTAAAACTTAACAACAAAAGTCAAATCATACAGGAGGTCTTAAGGGTCAGATATTGTTCTGAAAGGAACTTTCTTATCTACAGCCATGCTAGCAGCTATGTGAGGTTGTACTTCGGCATATCAGGACTTTGAGCTAAATGCTAAAATAATCTAACATGTTGATTCTTAGTAGCTGATATTTACAAGGCCAGAGTGGCCGTGGCAGGAAGCTGCAACTCTTCAAAAATAAAAAAAAATAAAAAAATAAAAAAACATCAAAGAGCAGCTTGACACTCCACAACACTGGTGGGAAAATGCTTTGTGGACTGATCAAACTAAGGCTGAACTGCCTTAGAACAACATGCAGCACTACCTATGGTGTAGAAAAGGGCACTGCAAACCAACCTGAAAACAACATCGAAAAAAATTTGGGGCTGCTTAACTCTACTCCCATGCAGTCCATGATATGATTTTAAATCGTAATTGCTTCTTTAACCCGCTGAGGCTGAGATACAGCTGGTGAAAAGTAAGTCCAACAATAGCAAACATGGAACATTTTGTGTGTGCAGAGAAGCAAGTAGAGGATAACTTTGCTGTTTCCTTGCTTGGTAATAGCCTGTTTGATGATTAACAGGTCTTTTGTTGCAATAGTGAGCAGTAAGAGATGCATGCTGTTGTGGCTGCCTTCATTTGTTCAAGGTAAACCTGGAGGCTTTTCAAATCTTGATAATTATAGTGGAAGCAGGTCTCTGAATGTGTAGACATCACTGGAAATAAAAGCTTTTCATGTCTTGCTGCATCGTTATTATCTTTTTTATCTTCTCAAATTATTTTACAAGAAAGGTAAAGTTTAAGATTATTAGGACTTAGGATAAAGGATTAAAACTTATTTATGGTAGCTGAGAAAATTCAGCTACTGCAATCTAAAGTGAGTCTGTGCCACCTTTGAAAGGAAAAATAACAAAATCTTCCTTTTACAGATGAAAAGTATAATTCTTAAGCAATAAAACTCACCTTAACCACAACCTGACAGTAACTTTTAGGTCATAAGCTGTCAAAATTTAAAAGTGCTCTCTCTCTGTGTTGTCTTTCATCTGTCATTTCAGCACCGTGGAGATTTTGTGCCCCAACACCACCCCTTCACCACCTCAACTGTGGATGCCTGGCCATCTTTAATCAAACCCTCCAAGCAAACAGGTTATGAGGCCAAGAAACACAAACAACACTGAAAAGCAACAGTTTGATGGCATTCTTCAAGTAATGCAGAAGTAAAATATAATCACAGAGATGCGGGTTAATCCATAGAAGGCTCAGCTACCAGTTAAAGACGTTGTAGTGTTCAAGGGCAATCCGTTTACCTATAGATCCTTTATCTTTATCCTAGAGTTTTTGAACAAGCCATTGAACAGAGAACTGATAATGATAAGGACAAGTTGTTCTATTTGCAACAGTCCAATGCAATAGAACCACAAGACCTTGTGCTTGGCTGCAAACACATGCCACGGCACAGAGGATTCAAGGAAGCAAATAGCTGCTGCAGAAGCATTATAGAGATGAGCTATTTATAGCTAATGCTTACACAGATAAAGCCTTGAAATTGCCACAAATCATGTCCGAAGATGGAAAAGCGCTGAATTCTTATGCTGTATTTTTGACTGGCTGTCGTAAAACACAATGGAAGATGTGGAGTTTCTGGAGAAAATGGATGACCCTACAAACATGAATATAGTGGTATCCAAATTGGCATACAAAATTAGGGAAAGGTGTTGCAATGCAAAGCATTCGAAATTAAGGAAAGGAGAGGATACAGAGCACGATTTACTGGCCTTGCTATCTTCATTGACCGTCCAGCAAAAATAGCTATGGATCCACTCTTTGGAGGCCTCCAAGACCGCCGCACATCTACAGCAGGGAAAAGCAAAGAAAAAGGGAAACCTATCAGAAGCGGAATGATAGGAAATAACAATTCAACCAATGTGTTGGACAGGTAAGACCATACAACAAAAAAGCAGGGTAGCCCATTTAAAGCAGCTAATGCCTTCGAAACACCATGTCTTTTTTGTCAAAATAATCACACGTTGGAGTCTTGCATCAAGTTTAAAGAGCTAGCACTATAGGAGCGTGTTGAATTCCTAAACACAAAGGGACTGCATTTTGAGTGTTAGCATAACGCCATTTTAGCAAGACCTGTAAGAGGAGAATGGTGTGCAAATAGTGCTAACAGAAACACCCAGATATTCCAGATATTCACCCAGAGAAAGACGCCAATAAGAATACGTCTCTGTCGACGAATGATGAAACCACTCTAAATGAAGAGGTCTCAGGTGCTCAGGTGTCTGTTACACAGCAAATAGTTAGCTTCACTAGGCTCCAGGGAAACAGGGTGTCTATTATCAATAGTGCCAGTGAAGGTGAGATCCCACAAGGGTGGAAAGTCTATAGTGACATATGCTTTAATGGAGCCTGGAAGTACAGCCATGTACTGTATGGAGGAGCTCCGAAAGAAACTGAACGTGAAGGGAAAGCTGACTCAGATCTTGTTGAGCACAATGAGCCAAGAGGACAGAAGCTGCTCTCAGACCTGACAGAGAGTTGCCTAAGTACATTCAGTTACCCATGGTCTTCTCAAACAAAAACATCCCTGCTCAGGGAGAAAACATCCCCAACATATGCAAAAGAGGCCATATCTGAGTGAAGTAGGCTTACCACACATTAACACTGATGTGGGCCTTCTCGTAGGAGCCATCAACTCAAAGGCAACGGAGCTGTGGCAAATAATGAATAGTCAAGATGACAAGCCCTACCCCATGAAGACTATCCTTGGCTGGAAGACCACGTTCCCCCTGATCTGCCTGTATTTTATTTAAATGAACAAAGCAGACAACCTACTGCTCAAGCCCAAACCCCAGCCCAACAGGTCTCTGCAAATCCTCAGTCTTTGTGGGATAAATTTACTTTCTGTCTCTCATCATACACTAATGCCATGTGTCCAGAATGACTAGGCAATAACTGGCATGCTACTGTAACAATAGCCATTTTAGAACGGGTGTGCTAATCAAAAGCACCAAGCAGAAATGGATTAATGACTATGTTTCAGTAGCAAATCCTATATACTGTACAATGAAGTCAAAGGAAAACTAAAGGGGAGATAAAAGAGATTTAGCAAATAAAATCAAAATATTTTTTAGAAAATGATGTACCTCCGTGGACACTATGTGTTAAAAGGGAATTATCTCCCACACAGTTCTTTCTATATTAATGTAAACTTCTCATTTATTAGGGCTGTAGCCAACCAAAATAAAACTTGGTTGACTGAAATCGGAACTACTCTTCAACCAATCAGTTGGTTGTGGGGGGAAAAAAATCTGCACATTATCTCTAGATTAACTAAATCTGCCACAGTGCACTGAGTGCACCCTACCCGGTAGTCTTATTAGCCTAAATCAATTACATAAATAATGAAAATATAACTAAATCAACATGTGATCCTGGCACAAGAGCAAGGAATATGCATTCAAAGCCTCAAGCACTAAACACGGTAGTTGACGGAGCATCCTAACGCAGACAAGCATATGAGTTTTAGATGATATGCCATGTTGGTTGTTGAGCTGTGATATGCAAACTGCTCTTTGCAAAGTTTACAATCAGTTTTAACAAAATGCAGCCACACTGAAGACTTCTTTGACATGGTGTGAATTAGTTCGGAACCAACTCTGAGTAAACTTTCAGTAAATGTTATATAAGTTAGACCTAGCAGTCTGCACTACGTTGGGCGAGTTCAAAGGCGTGAAAATGGGGGGGTGTTCACAGACTACAGAGGTAGTATTCATTATTTTATTTCATATTGAATATGCTTGAGCACAGAGCCTGAGGAACAAAAAATGTGTAACTGTCCAATTACATATGGTCTGGACTGTATATTGTGCATCTGTGCATTTAACCAAGACATATAAAGGACTAACTTTTCAGTCAAATTTGGCCCAGTTTGAATTATAATGTTGTTGTTCGCTAACAAGTTCGCAATATCAACTTAGAAGGATATATGTCAATGTTGTATTCATAGCTTGTTTATCTATGCCTGTGTGTGTTTGTGTGTTAGTCCTTGCAGGGACTTTATATGCCATCTCCCTGTCTCTAAGATTCACTTCGCATTTAGTCTTAATACAACTTTAGATTTCCAGAGATGCCAAGTCTCTCTGGGAATACTAAGGGTTTCCACAGGATACATTTGCTGTTGTTGGTCTGTTGTTAAATAACTTAATTCTTAAAATGACAATCCACCAATTTTAAACATAACGGTCAGTTTACGTACTAGGGACAAAAAGTCAAGAAGTTTCGGCCCCTGGTACTTTGATTTTGACCATTCTCATCATAAGGCTCAAAATGTAAAGAAAACTGTGTAGCTATGATACCATATGTGTTTTGTGGTAAGAAAGCTGTGTTCTATGTGGACTAATAGGCATTGTGTTTTGGTTTTTTTCAACTCTTCAAGTCAATGGTGAACAGAATTTTCTGTATCCCTTTGACTCAGTACGTCTTTACAATTATCATTTCTGACAGAAACAATGATGATGTCTGAAAAGGCTGAAAAGCTTTTTAAGTGTGTGTGTGTGTGTGTGTGTGTGTGTGTGTGTGTGTGTGTGTGTGTGTGTGTGTGTGTGTGTGTGTGTGTGTGTGTGTGTGTGTGTGTGTGTGTGTGTGTGTGTGTGTGTGTGTGTGTGTGGCCAAGCTGCCAACCCCGAAAATGACAGAGCCGAGACCAGCCATTTCCAGTCACCCAAAGAACACAACCAACAATGCACTCAGCTGTCAGCCTGACAACCATTAATCTAACCAACTGTGGGGCGGCTCGAAACCACAGCCTGTAATGATCACTGGATGAAAGCTTCAAAGGTTGCAAGGGGAGGCGGGGTAACACTCAGCCCAGAGAAGGCACAAGACACTTGGTCAGGCTCTGCAGGGGCCGAGGGGCTGTGGTGTTGGAGTCCTGGAGATAAGCCGGCTACACTGTGGGAGAACTCTGGGAAATGTTTACCATGCAAAAAAACCCCAGGGAGGTCCAGTTATTAAATCCCACTTTAAATTGGCCAATCTGAGGTCTGACTCTCACTCTCAGCGACCCTCTGCTCAAGCTGGTTGATTTTTTAAGCCACCATGCCACTGTATGGTATAACATACATGAGGAAACTATTACCCAAAGTTATGTGGTTAAGTAATTACTGAGAACTAGAATCTTTGTTTTCCTCTCTTCCTTTTTTAATTAAACCTGTCTTGGGGGAAAAACAATTCCACTGTTTGGGGCTTAAAGCACTACCATATATACAAAATACCATATCAGTCAGTCCTGCATTGTCTCTATTTTCAGAACAGACAGACTCAATTGGATATGTATCAAATAGTGATAAAATGTAAGAAATTCCTAATGATCCCAAGTTAATCCCAGGCCTTGTGTCCTCGCATCAGGGTGAGGTTTATCACTGAAATATTTGATGTTGTATATGTTGCTTCAAATACCAGTGAGTCAAGACAGCCCGCCCTGAGAGCATTCTCACGCTTCAACTGAGCCGTCCCCAAAAATAAGACAGGAAGTCGGGGGTTAGACCATAAGGAGAGGGGTCAGGCAGAGAGGGTGGGGGGAGCGGGGGGGGGCTAAATGAGTCAGCCAGAAAAACACTGATTTGAAAGGACATAGCATTCTAGTGCCATGTATGTCTATATTACTGTATGTTTATCTCAGTCCATGTGGGACCTGCCTTTTCTCACCACAAGTGTATTTTTAGTATTCTTCTGGCTTCAGCTGAGTTTTATCCAAAGGCCTTTTATATCTTCATCAGTAAAAACTGGCCAATAAAAACAACAACAATCTGTTCTTATAAAAGAGAACAGTGTGAGCAGAGAAACATACATGTCAGCTGGTGTGCCTCAGGGCACTACATTTTACCCCTAAAACAGCAGTTAAATTCTTTTAAAAATTGCCACTATTAAACACCATGTGATGTATTGAATTAGTTGTAAAATTAGTTAAAGGAACAATTCAGTATTCGGGGAAATGTACTTGTTGTACTTGTGCATGTGGGACCATCTAACAGGTTTGTTGACACTGTCAGAGAGGTGTTTATTATTGAAGTCCTAGATAGTGGTGGTGTTGAATTGGGCTGCATTACACTGAAATGTGTTTCTAACCCCCCCCATGTTTGTAAATGCAAAGGGTAAAACATTAGAAACACCTCTCAATGTAATGCAGTCCAGTTCAACACCACAGGAAACTAAAACCTCAATAACAATAATACCCTTTTGAAAGTGTTAATCAAAATTGAACATTATTGTTGTTGAAAAGGTAGAATTTATATTTTACAGGTGTACCTGGTAAATCAGCCACTGAGTGTATATGCATTAAACCAATTCAAACAAAGCTATATTTTAAACAATGCCTAAACAAAACTCATCCTGGCCTGTAATCTGAATGAACTGCCATTTCATTTCCATTTAGTTAAACACTTCAGGTAGTGTGACTTATGGAGCAATAATAAAATAATAATAAATTCAACATTAAAATAAACTTAGTTAAAAGAGGCACCAAGGCAAATATTAGAAAGAGTAAAGTTTTTTGGCTCAAATAATTTGCCATAAAACTTCATCCAGTTTTGAACAAATATTCCAGCCACTATGTATTTAAAACAAGAGCTAATAAATGAGCAGCTATAAGCTGCCACCGAATAACAAAATGGGTAACATTATTTATTCATGCATACCTGCCGGTCTCTGCCATCCAGCAGCACTCGATGTTGTTTGTTACAGGGAAATGGTAATATGAATAATTTATATAACAGTCATTTGCAAGGCACTGTTCCCGCAGGTAAGGGCATCAGATCAGAAAAAAAACAAATATGGGTCTTTTTAAAGGCAATGTATGTTGTTGTTTAGACAAGTGGATTGGTTGGTTCAGTGCTGATGCATGAGGTAGCTGGCGCCTTTATGCAGCAAGGTGGAAACAAAGGGTGGGGTAATGGGTAGATGTGTAGTGAGTCCGACTTAAATGCAGGAGTTTTGGATTTCCATTTAAACCGCACCTTAACCATACTACAGTTACCATGCACAAATATTGTAGAAATAAATAATTTGAAAAATGTTATCATTGACTGGTCTACAGATTTTTGCATGATTATAAAACATTAACATTCTGTCTGGAAATAGGGTTGGATTTGAGATATAGTTAGTGATTAATATAATACGGTTAAAATGTAGAAATGCAGCATTTCGTTGCTATATTGTGTGCATTTGGGAATTTGAGACTGCAATAAGAGTCTCAAAACTCCACACAGAAATGTACCACAATCAACACGTGTCAGGCGAACCATGTACATACATTTAACAAAAAGTTTTATTTAATGCAAAAAAGCTAATATTTTTAGACATTTATATGCACACGAAGCATTTCATAGTAAACATTATTAGATCAATGAACTTGAAGTTGGAAATATACAATATTTGTAAAATACTGATATTATTCAAGCTGGAATGTTTTTATTAGTAAAACCATTTTGCATTTCTTCAAATTGGTTGGTGTTTGTTTGTGGATTGGCCACTGTATTTGTGAATAACATATATATACAATTTGTGTACATATTTATTAGTGGGGAAATACAAGTCAATATAACTCATCGGCTTGTATTACATGACTTTTCTTTACATATAATAATATATATAATAACAACTTTGCTACTCTATACCAGGCTTCAGTATCAGATCATTGGGTAAAACTAACACCAGAGTTACATCAATCAAACTTGATCCTGCACTGCAAAACATATCTGGTGAAAAATGATCTTGTTAAAAAGTTATTGAGGTTTAACCTCTAGAATATCAAAACGTTCCTGTTCACACTGTAACCATGGATGTACAAAGAAATATCACCTGAATTACTTTGATACTCTGATAAAGTAAGTCTAATTCTGGTGATTATGAGACAAGATCTGATCTGGTTTATAAACGTTTATCCACAATGGACATCAGAGTTACTGCTATCACAAAAAATGGTGATTCCAGCAGTGTCCTAACAGTTACTACTGTAAGTTTGAGGCAAACTGGGTAACAGGACAAGTGAGTAAAAAAAAAAACAACAGCCATGCATATTGAGATGCCATTTCAATTGGTCATGTCGAAATAAATGATTCATATTCAGTTTTCAGTTTAATTCCTAATAAGCACTTCAAGATCATGTAGTAATACAAAAATATCTAACAAAACTTGGGAAGCATTTTCAGGGGGACATTATTTATCTTTACTATGTTTGCTTACTCAGGATTACCCATTCAGTTTTAACAAATAGATTCTGTGATAATGGTGAAATTCTTCTATATCGAGTGACAGAAAAAAGATATCAACTCAGCTATATGTTTGCCTTTCCAACATAATCTCCAAGCTAAATCCAATGATTGATTACCACATCTACACTGACAGCCAAAGGGATCCAATATTAGAGACAGAGCTGTGGAACTAGACTCATTACACTGTGTCTCTTAGCAGTCACTCGACACAGCCTTAAATGGGAAAAAAGATCATTTGATTAAAGATTAAGTCCCTGCCATTCACAACATTTTCAGCGCATCTGATCTGCTGTGGGTCACATGGGACTAGGTGAGTCAAAGTCACCACCCAGAAAAATATGCTGGATATTAAATGTTCATGCAACGCCTGAAGTGGAGGGGGTACAAACAAATACAAGAGCAAGCTAAGCTCTGGAGAGGATGACAGACTGCGGTTTCATAGTTTCCCAGATGTATTTCTCATCCGGATGGAGGGGAAAAGAAGAGGCAGAGGGCAAGAGAGGATCTGTTTATGCAAGAGTGAGGAGGATGAAGAGGATGACAGAGTGAGGGAGGAAAGAGTCTCCTCTTCATACCATAAGGAGCTGACCTCTCTTGTTCCCTAAGCCACTTTCGGGTAAAACTGCTCCACTTGGCAGCGCCAGCGGTCATGCCTTGGCTTTTGTATGCTCTATAAATAGTTGCTATTGCTCAAGCTGAGTGGGAACGAGCTGTAACCATCACCCCAAGGAGCAGAGAGGAGGAATGAGAGTCATGAAATCCCGTGGAGATCCCAACAACAACTTGCAGCCTCTCTCTGAAGATCAACTCAAGCTGATGGTTTCTATCATCCACTGTAGCAAACCACCATTAATAATGATTATTAGTATGTTTTAGCATCTTCGTGTGTTGAGTGCGGGAAAATGCTTCAGGTACTGACACAGGTTTGATTCAGTAGCAGACAACTTTAGTGAGGTTCCTGAGGTTTGTAGAGCCACCAAGTATGTCAGACTGAATTGTGTGTCAAATAATCCACTGGAGGCTTAGAATGTTTGGAAAGGATGGAATAGCACAGATGAAAAAATATGGTATCTTGAGCATTAAATATTTCACTCCATGTAAACATCACATTAACGTCAATCAAGTGTTGGAGCAAAAATAGAATATAATGTATTTCTAGGTGACCTTTGTAGTAGATATTTACAGTTATTTTTTAATTGATGCCTTATAGCAAGAGAAAACTGAGAAAAAGGTTGAATATTTCCCTATCACTCTAAAGCAGAAAATCGAACAACAACCAGAATGCACTGCACACAGTGTGTACCAGGCTGCTCCCAGGCCACTCCCAGGCCACTCCTTTTATGGGTACTTTCCACAGGGCTCCTGCTGGTGGTGGTGTGTTTACGGAAGATAGGCTGGGAATTTGCTTCACATGCTAATGACCATTTTAGCAGTGAAACCAACCTTGACCGGTATTATATCTCTTTACTGAGGCTTTTGTTAATTTACAACAACTTGTTTTCACTCATCGTGGAGTCCATTTGTATCGTACCAGTGTGTAGGGAGTAAGGATCATAAAAATAAACTGCGCACTCGACTGAGTTATGCAGATGGTTGAAAATTTACAGAGGGCTGCATTGCTGCCACAAGCCAGATACTGCGTGATTCAAAAACCGCAGTATATCAGCTGGGTTTTGGAGACAGTGGGGGACAAGGGGGTGAAAAACTAAAACCCTCCATCCATATGTATGTCAAAGAACTGAGACCTGCAGAACCCCAAATCTGAATGTCTCATGATGTCAATTGGCTAATGCAAGTGTGACTTTGGTAATCTGCCTGAACTAACATTATGCTCCGATAATCAGGTCAGTGGTCACTGGTTCAGATCTAAAATTTGGCAGTACCAGTCAGGTTGATTTGCATCAAGTCTTAAAACCCAGATATGGGTCTCAGTTTCAGGCCAGTGCAGTATTCCGAAGCGAACTACACATGTAGAAGCAATGTAAGAGAAAAACAAGGAGTTAGGGCTGTGAGCCAATGATTCTCAATGTCACACTGTATCTCAAATATACATGAAATGTGATACTGGCCCATCATTGCAAGCCAGCTACAGCTCCAATCTGGAAGAAGGTGAAGGGATATTTTGCGTTTTAAGAGATGTGAGGAGTGTGATTAATCTATATTATTTATACACCAGCACAGGTAGAAACCTCCTTAAATCTGTTAACAAATGTAGAGCCTGCTCTAAAGGGTGTTGTTCTGCCACACTGAGAAAGGTCTGCTCGACAACAAAACGTCAAGCACTAAAACTGTTCTACAAAGTAGAATAACTAAGGCTACATCTGTACGTTTCTACCTAACATAGCATTGGAACAGGCACAGGAGCCATTAGTGCCTTTTTGTTCACTATAATGGTTAATCTACTTTCATTAGTGCCACTCTCTTAAATGCCTCACCTTGTATAATCACAATGATGAATGACAGAGAGGAAGCCTTTTGAACACGGAGAGTAAACCACAGCAGGATTCAGGCACTGAAAAATCCCACAGAAACACAGAGCAGCTATTGATTGCAGATGTGTCTTGTTGCCCCTTCCATGATGAGGTGAGGAGCCCAGCTGTTTCCTCAGTAGGCCCAAGGTCCTAGCTGTTTATAATTGGAAGGACCATTAAAATCATATTTTTCCACTTATTTGTTTTCAAGTGGGATTACCAATTCAGGTTCATGTCATATGCTGGTGTCTTCAGTTGTTTGTTGACCATGCTTTTCATTTCCATTCTGGAAATGCACTTTAGACTTGTGCATTAGTCTAATCCAATAGTTCAAGCACACAGTTCAGTTTTATTGTAATTTTCCTACACATGTATTTCAACATAGAGAAAATTGAAATGTTATTTCTGAGGGAAGACAGTGCACTTAACAAACAAGTGCATCAAACAAAATAACAAAACTAAAACAATTAACATAACAGGTACAAACACCACACAGTCTAAAGAGAAAGAGTGAGCATCAACAACTTAGTTGTAACAAATCACTGAGTTCTTTTCTTATTAACTTCTGTTATATTGTCCTGTTCATTTTTATTAGGTGAATTTACATGTAAGGCTGTAAAAATAGCTTGAAAAAGCTGAATTTGTTTATTTGAATTTGTTGCAATGGCTTTTGCAATGTTTTTTCACATTAGTTTTTAGCCCAAATTGCCCTCTCAGTTTTCATTTGTGAAATACAGTCAAAGCCATGAAGATAGTTTGAGTTTGATTCTTTATTTGAGTGCCTGTTAGCTCCCTCAGAGTGCTTGTTTGATTTCCAGAGGTCACCGTAAAATCAGTTTTTCCATTGTTATCTGACAATAAAGTCTTTCCCAGGTGGATATGTACCCAATATTTATCTTAATACCTTAACTTTTTGGCAGTACTGCAACAGCGGGGCCAGTCCATGTCTGTGACTGAGTGAGTGAGTGAGTGAGTAAGTGAGTGATGACGTTACACCATTAGTCAGCTAAATACTACATGACTGAGTGCTGATGTTACACCATTGGTTGGCTGGCCGAGTGTTGGAGTTTCCCCATTGGCCGCTGCTCTTTCAAAATGAAGTAGGGCAAACAGTTTCTATTGCTTCATCGGAGGGTTGTTTACAGGCAGCGTTGCAAACTTAGCACTTTTGTTGCTAGATATACCAACTTTCTTCACAAAAGCACCTAGCAACAAAAAAAAGTCTAGCGACTTTTTGGACAAACCTTAGCTACTTTCCGTAGAAGAGAGTCCCCAGTATTTCCCCGTGAGCTTGAAGTTGGACTTTCCCTCTGCAGGTACATCTCTCTGTGTCTGACTGCACGGCAGCTGACTTTGACATGAATCAGCTTCTAACTTTATCTCCAGTGATCATTTTACAAGTAAACATAGGTGAAATCACAGCACAGCCGTTGTCTTTAACTTATGTGTCTGGTGATTTTGTCAGACAACGTCACGGTTATAAAATCAGGATTGTAGCAGTGCAGAGCAACAGCTTGAAAATGGCTTGGAAGTGACTGCTGGTTAACATGTACTCTCAATGGGCTGCGTTTCAGACACTATTTCATACTTGTTCCGTTGCCTGACAACAGAAAAAGAAAAACATGTAAATGAGAAGAGCCTTAGTGGGTATTAAATTACTGTGTAAGTGAGCACAGAGACTAGGAGAGAAGCAAAGGGGCTCAAGAGGTTTTGACCTAGTCTTGTTTGTATTAAATACATCAGGCTCACTGTCAAAACTGACAGGTCACACCTTGCCAGTACCCAGCACCAAAACATCTTCTAGTTGGAGTCTTACTAGTATAGATCTGATGGGATGGCAGTATCAGTCCAGAATGAAATATCTCAACAACTGCTGGATAGTTGCCGTGGCATTGCTAGGATGAATTGTAGTAACTTTGGTGATCCCCTGACTTTTCGTCTAGCGCCACCATCAGGTCAACATTTTCACTTCTCCAGTAATTTGGTTTATGACCAAATACCTGCAAAATAAATGACATTCCCATCAGTCTCAGCTGTAGTTTGTGTTACTATTAATAAGCAAATGTTAGAATGCTACCATAAAATGGTGAACATGGTAATCATTAAATCTGCTAACCATCTGCATGTTAGCATTGCCATTGTGGGCATGTTACCATGCTGACCTTAGTATTGAGCTCAGTACAATGCTGCTAACATGGCTGTAGGCTGTTTTTTCCCTTAAATAAGTCACTTTATTGTGTGCAAGATTGCAATGCAGATTGTATCAAAACATCAGTATAATCTTGGAAGTTTGCTAATGTGTCATCGACATAGAGTTTATGTCAGGTAGTTGTAAAAAATGTAACCAGCAATAAGCATATTTATTTATTTTTAATAGGAAAGGTAAACAGAGGTTGTGTGAAGCCAACAGCCTGCCTTCTGTCTTAGGTTTCTGTCTTAGCCATACATCCAAACATTAGTGTCTCATTTTCAAAGTTCATTCTTGGCCTTGGAATCGTAAGCTGAAACACAATCTAAAGTGAGTGGTCAACTGAATTACTGAAGAAAGCTCACAGCGCATACAGTACTTTTGCTTTTAAGATAGGTGAAAAAGTTTTCCATATAACAGGAAGATGTGATGCATTTTTATCATGCTGGGATCAAGAGCATCCTCAGCTTTGGAAGAACTGTGTGGTATGGAAACCCCTCAGCACAAGACAGGAAACGTCTGAACAAAACTGCATCAAAAGGTCAGATACTACAATCCCTTGCTGAAATCTACACCAATAGACTGCGGAAAAAGAGACAGAAGATTCTTCACGACTCCTCTAACCCCTCTAACTGTCTTTTTAACTTTCACCCTTTTAAAAGACTGAAAAGTATTTGAACTGTACATGTTCTGCAACAGCATTGACCTGCTGTTTGTGCCCTTACCTAAATCACAAACATGCTGTTATTATTCCTATCTAATAAGTCACTGTAATGGTATGTATATAATGGTATACATTGTAGCTTGTTTGTGGTACTGATATTATCCCCATGGGAGCAATGGATTTAATTATTCATTATTATTATCACTATTTTTTTCACGTTTAATATCCTTTGGTTTTAAATGTATGTATGTTTGTCTTTGTTTTGTGTTACCTCACCAAACTAAATTCCTATCAGCTATGTTGAAATGGCAATAAATTTACGGAATCTTGACAAAACAATCCTTCAGTCTTATCACATGACCTTTGTCGGCAGATGAAGGTGAGATTGTTTTGTCAACTGCTGTTTCCCCGGTCAAGGATGAACTTTGAACCTAAACTTTAAAGTCAGCTTGGACAAGAGGACCTTTAACTACTCAGACAGAAATGAGATTTTAAACTTCTTTAATATGATTGAGAACTCCAGAAGACCACAAGGGGTTTGTGTTGGTGAGTGCTGCTTCAGGTTGAGTTTGAATGTTCTTGTTAGATGCTAACACACTTTGACCTAAGGTAAGATTATGTAACTGGAGAATTTATAATGGGAGCAGTGCTTTTTATCTATAAGGTGAATGAATGAAATAAGAAGTTTGTGCTTTTTTGCAATTCCATTGTGAGTATTGCGTGGGCCTTGGCTCTACCGATGGAGGCATAGAAATCACAATTTTTGGGCCATGCTGTTTGATTCTTTCTCTACAACATAATACAGAGGAGATTTGGACCCCTGCCATCTCCTAAGCCATGCAGGAGATGGGTTCTTAAACCGATGGTTGTTAAAGCCTACTTCTAATACAAGTGTTGTTTGGATTACAGCTGCCAATAGGAGATTTTTTTATGTGAGAAACAGATATATGGAGAAAATATGTTGCCGTCACAAACAGGAGAGGAAGGAAAGCAGCTGTACATCCTTTTGTATTCATAATGTAAATGTAAATACTATTGTCTAGCTGGTATACATAAGGTGCTGCATGTATGTGGTTTGATGGATGTTCAGTTGTAATGTGAATATATTCCTGGATTTATTATGATTTAATAACATGGTGTGATGCCCTAGGCCGGGAAAGCCTGCTTCTCCCGGGGAGGAGGATAAGAGACCAGAGTGATGGAGAGATGAAAGCGAAAGAAGAGAAGAGTCATGATGAAATATAAAGTTCAGAGGGAGGCTGATAAAGGGCTTGTACACACTGTTAGTCTGTGTCCACCAAAGAAGACTGAAAACAGTGTTGCTGTTTGTTTTCTCATCATTCAGTGTGAAAAGTGATGCTTCGAGCACAACACTTTCTGTTAAAGCTGTACTACAAGCAGGATGAAAAAAAGTCAGTTCATCTAAAGTGAAGTGGTCTTTGATGCCCTTTTCTGGTACCACTTTCTAAAAACAACCCAAATAAATGGTTTATGACTTATAACAAGTGATTTTATCAAGGGTTAATAAGTCATTTACAATAGGTTTATATATCATAGCGTAATTAGGACTTTTGGGTTGCCAGGATGTGACAAATCTCTCTAGCTGGTGTTTTTCTACCCCAGCATGACACTTTTGTTGCATACTGCACGGTATGTCTATGTGATTTTTTGTTCTCTTGTTTTGTTTGAATATTTTAAAGTAAAATTATCAAGTGATTAACAAGAAATAAAATAAACAAAACTGAGTAGCAGAAATGTGTTTCCTTACATTTAAAGGACAGGTTCATATTTTTTCAGTCTGTCTTGACAATGTGCCCATATGTACAATGAAAGCATTACTGATCACTGTATTAATTCCTCCTGTTGTAGGGGCTTGGCATGCCTCCACACGGACTCAGTTTCTCACAATCCTCCGCTTATCACATTCCTTTCTGGCCGCGGACTCAGCATTTACAGTATGCCACTGATCCAAGACTTAACTTCATCAACAAAATCGGCCTTCACCCGATTTTGCTATTCGGCAGAAAAGAGAGACCGACTACCATCTGGTCATCAGCAAGCAATCATCAAATAAGACTGACATCTGGGCAAAGTTCATTACAGGATTGTGTGTAAATTGATGTGGTAGATACTCCAGCAGCTTTATTGTCAGACCAATGCGTTTCATCAGGATCATGATCAAATTAGTATGTAACAAAGGATTACTCATAATCCTTTGTTGTGTTCACCGTCACATACATGCTCTTACTCTCATTTTCCTGTGGATATGCTCCTGCTGCCCCACTCTCTCTCTCTCTCTCTCTCTCTCTCTCACACAAACACACACATCTGTATGTAGTCTCACTGATCTAGCACATACCACCATTTGTGCCTAGTGTTTGTTATACTTGAAAAGTGTTGGCTTTATGGTTAATACTCTAGTGTGTACAAATTAATAAACTGTTGTGATTGTGTTTTTGCTGTATATCTGTAATAATATAATCTGATATTCATCCTCTGCCAACAAATCACCTTCATTATATTATAGCTGTTATAGAGCTGATTGTAATATAAATATATAACTAAAATGAACTGAAATTCAAACACAATTTTTACTAGATTTTAAATTTATTTTAATAATTTTATTAACTAAAATTCCAAAATTTATGGCTAATGATTTATGAGGCTGATTTTTATGAGACCGATTAATATGAGACTAATTTGAATGTCCTGGTTGCACCTATAGTGTTTACACTGGCTGTGAGGAGATCCCTTACATGAGAACTTTCAAAAAATCCACAGAGATTAACATGTGTAAAAATACAGTATATGATAGTTGTGCTGAAGACATATTAAGGGGGTAAGTGGTGTGCTTTAATGCCTCATCTTTGTTTGATTCCAGTCTATTTTTGGAGAATATTCAAGGTAAATAAACATAGGCGACAAATTAAAGGTCTTATTTTTGCATGCATGCATTTTTATACACTCCTCTCTTCTCTCATGTGGACTGTGGTCACTGAATGGTAAAAAAACTATGTGTAAAAATGTCTTAATGAGAAAATCAACCTGAAACAACAAAAGCGGGATTTAAGCCTTTCAACATACAGTACAGATTTTGTAGACATTTTATAGTCGGGTTATTTAATGTTCTTCCCATTATGTCAAATAAACTGATCTAAACTATCATTATATGATGAATCAGATTGATCCTGGGAAGCCATTTTGTGTCCAGACCCCAGGTTGAGAACTTCTTTCTAAACTACATCAAAGCCTGTTGTAATGATACAGGTGGTGAAAAATCCTTCTGAAATTCAGTGGAGCTTTTAGTCTTTCAGCCACACACTCATAAAGACAGAGAGGCAGATAACCCATTGTTAAGGGAATTTATTGTTTATTTACTATGTTGTAAAAACCAGACAACAATCAGGAATAAAGGCCAAAACAGAAAGAAACAGAAAAAAAAAACATATAGACACCGATGTACATACACACACAATCACACACACAGTCCAAGCTGCCATGCTGTGATATCAATGATGACAGGTGGACAATATTGTGTTTCATAAAGATGGGGTCCCATGAATCTTATCACAAGCTGTCTGCAACAGGCCAGCAGTGGAGCGTGATGAATGATAACCGAGAGAAATATTACTGATGCTACACTGCTGAAAGAGATTCCATTCTTCTGCAGAAGTTGCAGCAGCAGGCTGCCTCCTGCCTGGCATCAGGATCCACAGTGAATGGGAATGGGAAATTCCCTATGTATTATACTAGAGATGCCATGTTTCAAAATGTTAGGAAACAGGGGAGTAAGGCATTTTTGATAGCACTAAGCACAAAGTACAGCTGAGGCTGATGGGACTGCCATTAGTTTTGCAGGTATTTGTTAAAAAAAAACAAGTGATAGAAACAATTTACATTTTGATCTGATGATGGTGCTAGATGAAGAGTCAGAATATCACCAAAATTGAGGAGACATGAATATGAGTACCGAGTTTCATGGTAAACCTGAAGTCATACAGACTGGCAGGTTTTGGTGACGTTATCGTGCATCATCAGCACTATGGACCCACATGTACAAATCAAATTTTACTGACTGACAGCAGGTCAAACATTACTGTTCCGTATGTATCAATTTCTATTCTCTGGTGTCACAAAGACCGCATCAAGAAATAAGTGATTTTTACACTGCATTATTTTCCAGTAAGAGTTTGGTGGATGGGGTTTATGCCCATCAAATAAAATACAGAATAAATGACACATAAATATATTTTACTTTATTCTTTCATCATCATTATTTAACGCATGAGATCACGTGAGATGGTGCATTTTTTCCTGATTGTTCCCTTTGGCATGATAATCTTAATAATATCCTGTAGTGTTTAATGTGTCATTATTTTTCAAATTTTGTAGTGTGTGCATGTTTGAGATTACAGAGAAGATAATCTGTGAAGTTCCTCTTTAAGTGTGTGATGCAACCCGATTTCAAAATCAGTTAAAACTATGGTAGTCTGAGCCCTGCTTAAATCCACAGAAGAACTGTGGCAAATTCTCCAAGATGCTGGAACAACCTACCTGCCAAATACCTAGAAAAGCAAAGAACAAAGAACTGGTGCTGTTTTAAAGGCAAAGGGAGGTCTCAGAAAAATTTATTTGATTTAGTTTTTTTTTTGTTTTTTTTAGTTTTCTTTACTTTGTTTAAAGTTTAACTAATAATTAAGAACCCTTCATGAACTCTTCATGGCATTATTTTTGAAGGTATCCTCACTTTAATTTTAGTGTCTAAAACTTTTGAAGTGAGATTTCAGTTTCTGATTTTTAATAAATTAGGAAAAATGTTTACACTATCACATTGGGTTATTGAGTGTTTATTGATGGATAAAAATGGCAAAAAGTAAATCTACAAGACAATAAAGTGTGCAAAAAGTGAAGGGGTCTGAATATTTTTCTAAAGCCACTATAAGAGCTGTTTCATTTTTTCCACTGGTTAAATAAGGACTGACACAAACAAGACTACAATGGGATGATATTGTTCCTCTGTGTGCACTGGGTAAAGTTACAACTGTTTGCTAACACATTGCCATACTAACTTTATAAGGTGATGATATGTCAATGTCGCATTTACAGCTTGTTCTGCTGCCCCCAATTGGCCAAAAAAACAACTAATAAATGGAGGTTTCAGGGACGTCAAAAGCAAAGTATCCACATATTTCTATCCAAAATTAAAACAAAATTGTCAAACAAAACAGGCAAGGTTGTGATGTGGAGATTAGTGGAACTAACTATCCTCTTTAATCAAGTAATTTGAAAATTGTATGTTCTTACAGTCATCATCAAACTATTGTTATTGGCTGAAGGAATAGTTTTTTGTTTTTTTTTACACAAACACATATTGGAGCTTAAATAATTGCCCACCACCACCAACCATTAAAGGTTAAGAAGATAAAAGATTTTTGTGCTACACCCATGACATAGGGACTGATGGCGGTTATATACAGAGGACCTTCGGCATTGTGCAGAAAGCTGATATGGTATTGTTACAACAACAATAATGCAGTGCTGGTTGGATCTCTATTAAAGCTTCAACTATACTGCTGCTGTGGTTTAGGAAATCTGAGCCCTGTAGAATAGGTTACCACCCTGTGAGTTTGTTGAGGAAAACCTGGTCTTCTGTGTTTATGTGCTCAGTGCCTCCTGAGATCATTGGAATTATACATTTTGAATAGCTCTCCAACTGCTTGACCTACCTTAGATCACAAGTTAGCAGCCCCAACAATCTTAACAGCAGGAATCCAGTAGAGGTACTTCCTGTTAATAAGAAAATGTAATCAACCACAGTGGAAAAAGGTTGAGGTTATCTTTACTGCATACCAGAGCATAGATTCTTTCTAAATTAAGATAATATGAATACATTTCCATATACCCTCAGTTCAGAGGGAGGCCTGGCTGCTGCAGTGACATTGGTGACAGGTCAGATCAAGCTTTCCAAAACCACTTGACGGTGTTATTGCAGGAGCAACTCCTGAGTTGTTTGCTTTGCCAAATCAACCAGAGACCTCAACCTATGAATATGACATATGCATACCTGCTAAAGGAATGTTTACTCTAACAAACCGTACTCATCAGGCTATGATACTCGGTCCATTTCAGGAGTTGTTTTTCTGTTTAAGATTAACTTTCTTTTATCTGTGTTTTTTACCTTTTTATCACCTCCATTTTCCTAGGATTACTTCCAGCCAAAGCCAGAATAGATGCACGACTCATAGAAGTCTCCCTACGAGTCTGTAATGAATATTCGGGGTGAGGATGAACAAATCACATTGTATGCATTGTATCCCACTGGGGAATCCTGGCCTTTCTTCTTATTTTAACAGGATTAAATAACGTCTGACGATGCGACAAAGCTAACTCATTGGCTTTGTCCATTATAGACCCTCTGTTTCTCTCCACTCGCTCAAAGGTTAGTACTCTCAAGTCATTTTGCTCTGGATCCATGGTACAAATTTGAGTGTCAGAGTTCACCACAGCTGAACTCTATACAGTGAGTAAATTGACTGATTTTGGCAATTCCACTGAAATGAATTGATTTCAGCCTGAAAAAGTCATTACAAATGCTGGGTCCAGAAATGCAACGTACACTAGATTGTGCCAGCGTGTGTTTTAGCTTCTCAATGGTAATAAAAATGTTGAGCTCTGCCGTTTACAGCATGGCTACACTCCTGTTCAATCCCTGTCTAGGCTACTTTGTGCCTTCCTCACCTAATCATGATTCAGCAAAGCATTTCATTGTCAGTATTTGCTGTGTTCACTCTCACAAGACCAAAAGCAAACTATGAGGCTTTACTTCTTCTTTTTCTGTGGAGTTTTTCTTGAGAGAGATTACATCAGCAACAGCAGTTTATGTCAGTATAAAAGTTTTCCTCAAAGGAAATAAGGTAAGGCAGTTCACACCCTGATCACTTTCACACCTCCAATCCAACCAACACTTAATTTGAAGGCCTTTAGAAGCCTTGTGAGTGAATAGTTGAGTTCCAGATGGATTTGCCCAGGCCTACCTAGGCCCACTCAGTCTCCCGAGATAAAACACCTATTCATCACGTTACATACTTGGGTTCATGTACAACATCGAACTTTTAGATGAGAGACCAAAGTTTGCATAATTAATGTGTCCTTCATTTTAACTGTAACCAGTCTTTCCATAACTTTAGCCATATTGTAGTTACTAAGCATTACCGTGCATGTAGTTACACATCAACAGCACAAACTCATTGTTGTAACACAAAACAGATGACACTTAGTGTATTGCTAATTTAAAAGCCACAAAACAGTGTGAAGTTAAACATATGGAAGAATTAGTCTAGCAGTTTTCCACTGCTTCCAGTCTGGTACTGGTTATCCAGAAATATAAACTGACATAAATCTTCTCATCAAACATCAGAAGGTGAACAAAATTGGGACAGTTCTTGTACAACATAAATCAGATCCACGTTCCATGTCTGCGCTAATGCTTTCTTTTCCCCACCCATAGCTCTTAAACATGACCACAGAGGAGGAATGAGAAGCCTAATCCAAGCAGGCAGGCATTCCTTAAGCATATTTTTCATCCTGCAGAAAGGAGTCATTGCTATACACACATAAACAAGGGTCATGTGAATGCTGTGTACCTTCTGCCCCTGTCTAATGAAACTGTGTCCTCGGAGACGAATACACTCTCACTTTTTTCTCTCTCTTTCCAAGTGCTGACACACACATGCACATTCCTCTTGTCCATTTCATTCTCTTCACACACATTTACACAACAGAGTGTTGAGTAAGTTCTACAGTGTGTTCTGGATGCAGTCTTCCAGTCTCCACAGCAGATACAATAACAAGCCTGAGTCTGGCTTGCAGTGAGATCACACTGGTATGCAATCATAAAGAGAAAGGGCTATACTCACATGGTAGATAGAGCCTCTGTGTATATTTGTGCCTATACCTGCACATACTGAGATGGTGAGAGAGAGGTACTGGGCAGATGTGCATGGGTTTACCAAACACTGTTCATAACCTGCCAAGCGCCCGCTATCGCTGAGGCTAGCCTTTATTTAATGAACCTGGAGACAAGATTGACACCATGCCAGAGAGTCACATTTGTATGTTGTGTGTCTGTGTGTGTGTGTGTGTGTGTGTGTGTGTGTGTGTGTGTGTGTGTGTGTGTGTGTGTGTGTGTGTGTGTGTGTTTGTTTGTGGGGGGGGGGGCATAAGGATAGGACAGCTGGGGTGTTTCATTACAGAGAAAACCCAGTGGGACAGAGATGGATTGCAGATACAAGAACTCTGATCGTGTCTGGAGAAGACCTACAGTATCCAATAAAGATGCAGCAAGACAGACTCATCAGGACACTAATATTTGATTGTATTTGACCATATGGTATAATGAAAAATGGTCCTCTGAACTTACAGTGCCATTGTAGATACTAAGCAGTATACTAGAATTTATTATATGATGATATGAACAGTTTTCTATGACCAATTAGTGATCTGTCTGTTACCTATGTTATTTTATATGTTATTTTGAAATATTTTCTTGTTATTACTAGATACCAAATAATCTAGCTCCTAAGAAACTTGTCTTATATCTTGTGATATCACAAAATGCTCTTGTCATTTTACTGAATGAACATATTTTGTTAGTTACTGACTTATGTCATCAAAACAAGAAACCTTTCTTTTTTAACATGATTAGTTTGTAGTAAAGCTGTAAATACAACAATCATTTATTAGCAATTTTTGTTATACTAATATTGATATAGAAAGCACAATAACAATTTTTATCATAATTAATTATTACTTGATTATTATTTCCTTTTTTTAAATCTATTTTTTAAATTGAATTTAAATTTGAAGTGTTCTTTATGAGCTTGTGGTATCCTGCTCAGACATCTAAAAACCTCTTCTCAGGAAGACACACTTTGAGGGGAGAAAATATATGTCATTTTTAATCATATTTGTTAAGGGTCAGTCAAAAGTGTAATAATTAAAAGTTAAAAATTTTGTATTGTAGCTGAATGATTGTGACAGAGGAGATAGAGTATGGAGGGGAAGATGGGAAAAGATGGAGGGAGGGAGAGACTGAGGAGAGGAAATGGAAAGTCGAAAGAAAGGGGACGCAAGAGAGGGAAGCAGTGGAGGAGGAAGAGGGTGAATGCGACAGCAGGAAATCAAGAGAGGATGAAGAATTTAAGATTGGAGGTAATGATGGATGATAGAGAGGATGATGGAGGGATATAGTTTATCATAGTAACTGAGCCATTCACTTCCAGTATTTTTTAACATAGAGCTTATTCTAATAATTGTGTCCCTTCTGACAATGAGTGCAAGCAGTGTGAGTCTCCTAAAGTATTCCATACAAACTTAAATTTTACATAAATTATAAGCTGTTGCAGCTAGTTTGGATAGCCAACGAGTAGATTTTTTATAGAAAGTGAAACCGAAACATCCAGTCTTTAACATCACTTCTACTTCTTTATACTTCTATACCATGTAATGGCTAAAGAGGCAAGTCCATGGATGACTCGAGTGGCTGCAGTTAGGTCAGACAAGTCAGACAAGACGCTGACAGAAGTCACACACACACTTCTACACATAATACACTTGGGGGTGTGCATACAGGGACACATTGCAACCTCTGACAGCAAGAAAAATTGCTTGTTTCTTTGTTGTATTTAGCTGAACGTCATGCAAAAGTCAAAAAAAGGAAAGTGTGTGAAACCAGTTGACTAGAATAGGCCCAAGGATGGAAAATATACAGCATAAAACAAGGGCTCACTTTACTCTTCCGGCACTTGCACAGGGGATGCAATCGCATGCAGACAGTCTGTGTGGTCTCAAATTTTGGGCTGCATGCAGACATCCACACAGGGATCTGCACAGACCTTCAGAGACCCTGACGGACTTGGGCAGATAACAAAATTTACATCACACAGACCAATGTAGACCAACGCAGACCCTCACAGCCAGGCGGAAACCATGAATTGGCCATAAAGGACAGTGTGTAAGATTTAGTGGCATCTAGTGGTGAGGTTGCAGATTGTAACCCACTGAATAGTCCTCCCCTCATGCTCCCTTTCCAAGTGTGTAAGAGAACCTATGGTTCAATTAACGTAAAAAATGGTAAAGGCCCTCTCTAAAGCCAGTGTTTGGTTTGTCCATTCTGGGCTACGGTAGAAACATGGTGGTGCAAAATGGTGGGCTCCATGGTGGGGAGAGTACCTGTTCCCTATGGAGATATTAAGGGCTCATTCTCAGCTAATGAAAACACAACAATTCTTAGTTTCAGGTGATTATGGTACACTAATGAAAACGTAATTATGAAAACTATATTCCATTTCTGCCAATAGATCCCTCTAAATCCTTTACTCCGGTCCTTCAGGGCTGTTTAGTAAAGAGTCTTAGTGCATGATGCATCTAGCATCATCTAGAAACTTTTCAAGCAGGAAACCAAGTTGCAATGACATAAGTATTCCCATTGCCACACAGGCAAATTTACCATGGAGCTGTAGTTATTTTTATGCCAGCAAAATAATTGTTTAACTTGGTTGGTAAATGTCATCTTAAAATCACAAAGGTTCAGATTTCTATTATGAGTGCCGCAGTGGATGCCAATTTGTCTTAGAATAGTAAACCCAACGAACACAATTAATTTTTTTGAGAATTATTTTCAAAGAAATGCTGAATAAGAGATTGCATTGAGTTACATAGGGAAAGTGTAACAAAAGCTATTACCACATTCCTGTCATACCATGTAACCCATAATTACAAGCACCAAAGTGGGAAAAACATTCATGTAAGCCTCAAACTTGTAATTCCCTGTCAGAGATATCAGGAATTTGTAACATCAACAATATCTTCCACTTGGTTAAAAGACCTAAAGACATGTCAACATGCTGTTGCAAGAATGGCTGCAATTCACCGCTACTGCTAGTTACATCAGAATAAAATCCCATATAAACTAGCACAATCCATTGAGCTAGTTTTATAGGACCTATACACTGTTTGTTAACAAGTGAAAACAGCTAAAAAAAAAAAAAACACCTGCTACAAATTAAAAAAAAAGTAGCTAATTTAGTCTACTTTTTTGGTGTGACTGCAAGGTTGGCACTAGGGCTAACTGCTTTAATAATTTAATAGTATAATGCATGAACTCTCACATGTCAAAATAATGTGTTTCCCTAGTTCTTTCTATTCTGGTGAAATTGTGTGAGTGCAGCATATAGACCATAGTCTGTATATAAAGATGGACAACATGCGACTCCCCAGACGTGAAGCCAAAATCTCTTGATCACCCCTGGTAGCTAGATGTAGTACAGGAGATAAACAACGACCCCTCATGTTAGTGGCTGGGACATGAGCCAAACTAAAAATTCAAAGTATATGTTAAATACATTTTTCTCAAAGGTGTTTTCCATCATTTTAGGCAGTTTTCATCATAGTGATGTGGGTTTAAGTGCTCATTTTTCAGAAAAGTTTGCTTTAATTGAGTTATTTGATGATATAACAAGGGATGAATCTCTGCATGATTGATAACTGTGGTTTACAGGCCCGCTCTCAAAACTACATCAGATGCACCAGGGGAGCGGAGTAAGCCGAGCAGTTTCTGAAAGAAGCTGAGCTGATTAATTTACATTTTCATTCATGGGTCACTTAATCACAACGCCAGCATTGTAAACCGAGCTGCTCTTAGTCAGTGCCAGTACTGTGCTATGATCTCAGGACATTCCTCTGTGAGGACACAGTCATGGGGAACGAAATGAGTTTTTGACTGCCTGCATGGTAACATGGTAAGGTTGAGTTTTATTGATATTGCAAACGCTAGGCATCACAATTTGGATGTAATGTTAGGTTTTAACGTTATTTTCATGGCGTCTAACATTAGCATATTTGTTATTCCAAAGTCCACTTGTCCTATTGACGTTAGGTGTCTGGCACTACTCATTTGAAATTACTAACGTTACCCTTATGATGACAACATAAGCTGAGCTCCTCAGCCAAAATGCCAAATTAATGGTTATGTTAGCTACTGATGTTTCCATTTTCTGCTAAGATAATATTAGCAAGGCTAATACTGTCACAACCACGACATAATTAAACAATTTGCTTCTGGATTTTTGTGGATCATGACACTAATTCATGAGACAGTGGTGTAGACATATTATGCTGCTTGAGAAGGGCAAATGCCAAACTCATTGAAAACGAGACAAGCTGAATTAAATGACCTTGTGACAGCTTTACTTTTAGTTGCAGTGGTTGTGAAATCAATTCGTAAAAGTCATATCTAAGACCTGTCTTTTAATTATAATATAATAGATCAGAGGTGGTGATTGCAAAGTTAGCATGACCCAATGGCCACAATTATGAGCATGAGACCCAGGTTGAAAAATACTATTCAATTCCTTAAGTTTTTCAGTAGCACAGGAAGAGTATAACATGTCTGACTGACAGAATATATATACATTTCCCTCTTTTTGATTTTCTCTGCCGTTGGGCAATCCATCTGAATTTTAATGCAGTAAAAACACAGCAAGATGCTTTGTACTTTGTTTCTTGACTCTCTCAGCCTTCAACAAGAGTGTTTCCTTTCTAAAAAAAATGTGTCTTTAAAAATCCAGAAGGACTAAAGAATGAACTTTATCTGGAACATCTAGAAGCCAAGATATGACAAGAGCTTTGAAATTCAAGCCACATGACCAAAACGCGATGTGTTAGAAAAGCCCACTTAGCAACCACTTAGATACTGTGCAACTGACATTACGGGGTCAGTTCCTTATGACTTTTCCCTACTTGTTTTAGTGTTACATGACGTTTTACCATATCACAGATAAACATTTAGTTTTATAACCTTATAAACTTAATGGCAGAGAAACAATAAGTATTACGCTTATTATTACTATTATTATTATTATTATTAGTAGTAGTAGTAGTAGTAGTAGTAGTAGTAATATAGTAATTAATATTATCATTGAATGACTATGGGTCATATGGAGGGAGTTTTTTGTAGTAATCAACCCACAGAGAATTATTTCCAAATCTGGTTATGATGCTCAAAAACCCTTGTCCCATCAACTTTTCTTCCAGTAGCAGCAGGCAGAGGTTTTCAGTGAAATAGCTCTGATAAAGCCAGTGCCCACAAACTGCTCAGCTGCAAACAGCAGACAGACAAAGTTAGAGACCAGCTGGTGGACATAGTGGAGCATGCAGCAGCTAAAGAGCCAGAAACCAAAACCAAAAGGAGAGTGAATATGGGGCACACTTCTACAATTGTTTTTTTCCAGCTACTATCAGACTGATTTCAAAGGACATTCCATGCCCCAAACCTCATTAACACCATGGACACATAAAACCTCACAAAAATTAACACACCTGACAGAACATGTTTTTTTATTTAAATACCTCACCCCCCTCTCACGCTCCTGGCTTACCTTTATCTCTGTCATACAGAGTTTTTTCCCCAGGCCTTTATTTATGGGCAAGAATTTTATTATTTTGTGTGAAATAATTTTATTTTATTATTTTATCCACAATAATCTTACTATTTCTTTATTATTTAACTCAATTTGTATACGTAGTGAGTATTTGTTTTGTGCAATCATTTTATTATTTCTTAATCATTAAACTTAATATGTATATATAGTGTGTATGTTTTACAAAGTTGACCCTGTGAGACACACACAGGAATTCCAATGTACCTGTACAGCCCTGTACCTGTGCAAATAGCAAATAAATCTAATGTGGATCTGATTCAAACATGAATCCAAATGAATGCTAAGGTTGCAACATATTTCCTGTATATGTAAATACTTAACTGTTTGTTAACACTTTGACCACAAAAACATTTGAAAGTAATGTCAATTTCTTGTGGATTTGTTGTGGAGTCACACCCCTAAGTATTTAAGAAAATCAATTAATGCAGCTTTAATGGCAGCACGGTCTTTTCTCACATCTCTCAGGACAAACTTTACATTTTTAGACCAACAACTAGAAAGACTACAAGAATGGAAAAATGGTAATTATGTTTCTATCTTTCTGATTTTGTATTTTTGTACTGTGGGATGCAATAGACACTGCAGTCTCTGGTGGATGCAAAAGGAGGTTGCTAGTACGTCTTCTGTAATTTAAACAACAAATTCAACTCAAGTGAAATGTGTGTTTAAAACAGAGAAGAACCACCACAGTGTTCTGTGTGAATTAAATGCTATCTATTGATAACATCTGCTCACAACTGGTTTCTGTCAAGAAATGTTTCCACGTGGCCACCCACTAGTTGCACCCACTCATTGCAGGTCAGTGTTTCTCAGTTCAGTTAGGAAAGCTTTGTTTGGCAGAAAAACTGGTGCATGGCCTGCTGGTTCAGCCCTGCAGCTCATAAAACTGACACTGATTCTGAAATGTCTTGGCCCAATAACAATTTAGCTGTTCAACAGGTTTCTTTGTGCCTTTTGGGAGATATGGTCATTGACAAAAAATATGGCTTACACACACTGTTCTGGTGTTGTGTGACACAATTTTTCAAAGGAAAAAGTCTTCTGTCTCCTACAGTACTCCATGTACTATCCTAATCTTATTGATTATTTCCTTTTCCTTAAACATCTTCTTTTTCCTTCTTTTCAATCTCCAAGGACACCGTAGCAAGAAATTACAGAGCAGCAAGGGAGGGTAGGAACTTGTCTGCTGGTAAGAAATGCACCAAACAACTAAGCTGCAACTGTAGTCGGAGCCTGTGTGTATTTAGTTCATTGATAAAAGTGTCACATTAGAATCAGTTATATCAAACATGTTTTACATAAGTGGCTAACTGTTTCCCCCTGCTTCCAGTCTTTATGCTAAGCTAAACATATCCTACAGTAGTTTTTGCAATGCTAACTTAAAAGAGTTACCATTGCACTCCTAATACCATCATCACACTCATGATGGACGGAGATTTTAGGCCTTTCTCCATTTGCGTTCTTCTCTGTACTGTGGGATCTAAGTGTCCCAGAATGCATTGCGTGCTGGAAATTTTGATCCAGGCTCAAAGCTTTTAAAATTTTCTTCCTATGACGTCACTTTGTTAAATTTCAATATTTTTTCATATGTTGTCAGTTTATCCAAATAGTGCCTTGCTCTTTGCTCACCAACATCAACAAGACCAACACTCTGGTGTTTCTGGAGATTTGAGGTCCCACCTGCTGGGTGAGACCGGTGGCAATCTCAGCAGCTCACTGCCCAGCTCCTGAGAGGACTGGCAGGTCAATATGCGCTTCTGTCCCAGTTTTATCTCGGCAAGCCCTTTGGTGATTTACTGTTGGCATTGTTGACTGTAGTATTTTGATATGACACAATTCTTTTTGGAACTTGGTCTCAGAGATTAAATATAATATTTATTGCTGCTACTCTAAGAAGATAAAGCTGAATGCATAATAAATACATGCTTTGTTGGACAGTTTAACAACAGTGCTGCCTCTGTGGACTTTGGGGTTCTTACACATACAGATTTGATTTTTAATAAACTTTACAGATTAGATATCACATGTAACCTTTATTACACTCTTTATTACTTACTATCTCTTTA
This sequence comes from Xiphias gladius, assembly GCF_016859285.1. Taxonomy (NCBI): domain Eukaryota; kingdom Metazoa; phylum Chordata; class Actinopteri; order Istiophoriformes; family Xiphiidae; genus Xiphias; species Xiphias gladius. Next base: position 1,184,594 of record NC_053411.1, read on the forward strand.
TTACTTACCATCTTTATTACTTACCATCTTTCCCGGAAAAGGCTGTTTGTCAACCTTTAAATTCAGATTATTTTGTCACAGTTTAGTCAGGTAGAGTTGTTTTGAAGTGTAATCATCAGTGCCTAGCTAAGCTGCTGATATTAAAAAGAACGCTGCTGTTCCAATTGCGAATAGCCCTCATGTCCTCAGGAGTTGAACTTGCCTTACCTTGTATTGAGAAAGGCCTATCGTCTTTTTTATTCCAGGTAATCTTGTCACATTCATTACCCATAATGCAACTCAACCTCCAACAGTTCACTCAGAGATTGTGGTGTGTTATGCTAGTAGCAGCTAATGTAGCCTGGAGCCCAGAGCCTGCAGCAGAGACGAGGAGCAGGCAACAGAGGTCTGGTGAGCTCACTTCTTTCTAACTCCACACCCCTGGATTTTTTTACTTTTCAAACTTGTAGTCTTCAGACCCATCTGACATTGAGTCAGGTGACATCACTTGAGGACATTTATCAGACTTCTCACAGCTGCCTTTTGAGACACTAAAGCAGGGGTGGGCAATCTTTTTGGCTCAGGGGCCACATTGACTTTTAAAATTTGACAGACGGTCTCGGCCAGCACCAGATGCATACATATCCAACATAAACATAAAAAAGACATTCAATGTTAATACTTACATTCACTTTTAGTGGGAACAGTGTTGTTGATCACCCTTTTTTGCCAGTACATCGAAGTCTGTCGTTAGTTTTATTGTGGCAATTCTAAGAACAGATCTGAGGTTTTCATCACTCAACTGGGATCTGTGGGTTGCTTTGTTGGTGTTCATCACACTAAAAGTTTGTTCACACAAATACGTAGAGCCAAACAACAACAGCATCCTCTGTGCCATCTTCTGGATGTTTGGAAATTTGGCTGCGCTTAATGAAGCATAAAACTCATCCAGATTAAGAGAGTTGAACTTCTCCTTTAAGACGGTGTCACATGGAGATCAATCAGTCCCAACTGCAACTCCTGTGGCGCCGTTTCAGGGTCTTGTTTGAAGGGACATGACAGCAGCTGAAGTGACTTGTCAATTTTTCCAAAATCAGAGAACCGACGGCAGAATTCTCCATGCAGGTCATCCAGTGATTTCCTGTATTTTTTCACATGTTGAGGGGCCTCTTTCAGCTTAGCCAGTGTGGGGAAATGAGCGAATGACTTGTTTGTCTTTGAGAATAAAGCTAGTTTGGTTTTGAAGGCCCTGAAGTTTGTGTACATTTCACACACAAACTGGTCTTTCCCTTGTAGCTTCATGTTTAGCTCATTCATGTGTGTCAGTATGTCCACAGCAAAAGCTAAATCACAAAGCCAATCTGTGTCAGGAAAATCATCAGCTTTCTCAAGTAGCTCCAAAAATAAGGTAATCTCCTATTTGAGCTCCTACACACGTTGACATACTTTCCCCAAACTTACCCAGCAGACATTGGAGTGGTAAAGCAAGTCCTGGTGATCAGCGTCAGTTTCTTCAAGAAACTTAATAAACTGACAATGCTGAAGTCCCTAGCTCGAATAAAGTTAACGAGTTTTACAACTGGCTTCACCGGTCAAGCTGCAATACGGATTTACACAGTGCTTCCTGGTGGATTATGTAGTGTAAGTAAATTACCTCCTGCTCAGGGTTATCCTCTTTCACCCTCTCCTGGATTCTTTTGAGCAACCCGACGTTTTTTCCTGTCAGATTTGGTGATCCATCTGCGGTAACGTTGGCGAGCATACTCAAAGGTAGCTTGTGCCTCTTGATGACCCTAAAGGGAAACCTTTAGGGATTCCCTGGCCAAAAACTCCTCCGTAATCTCAAAATTGTCCTTACTCCCTCTGATAAAAATTAAAAGCTGAGCGGTGTCCTTTATGTCATTACTTTCATCCAGTGCCAAGGAATATAATGTAAATGACTCCGCTTTTTTGTTTAGCTTGCTAGCTAAGTCTCCGTCAATTAGCTCAACACGGCGAGTCAGTGTCTTGCATGATAAGCTAATTTTTTCAAATTTGTTCTTGCTGTAAGGACATAAGATACCTGCTGTCTCTACCATGCACTCTTTGAGAAACTCCCCTTTGGAGAAAGGTTCGCTGGTCTTTGCTAATTTGAATGCCAGCAAATAACTTGCCTTCGTGCTTGATTCTTGGATGGCAGTTTGTCGGAAAAAGGTGTTATGCTCAGCCTGCAAACTAGCTGCCAACCTCTGAGCGGTAGCCGTCCGTTCTTGCGTTGACTGGTTTTTAGCATAATTAGCATGCTTGGTGGAAAAGAGATGGCTGATGTTGTATTCCTTTAAAACTGCAACGGTTTCTTGGCAAATAAGACATACAGCCTTTGACTGGACTTCAGTGAAAAAGTATTTAGTTGTCCATTCCTTATTAAACACTCGGCACTCACTGTCGACTTTTCTTTTCAGAGAGTAGCCCGGACTCCGCAAAATCAAGTCGATGTATCACTGCGCTTAATGTGCCACCTGGTGGAACGCCAGGCATTACAGGACAAGGTCAAATGAATGCAGTCATAGTTATGATATACCTTTATTTGGGCAATTCTGTACCAATCTTCAGCGGGCCGAATAAAAAGATCAACGGGCCGAATGTGGCCTGCGGGACGTAGTTTGCCCATCCCTGCTCTAAAGGCTTTATATTACTTTTGTCACATATACAGCAGTCCTCCCCAACATCTGGAAACACACACTGAGGTGGAAAGTCAGTGGAGTTCTCCTTTAACACACAGACATGAGACTGATGATATTTTAACATATTAATTTAAGAACCCTACTTCCAAGATGCATGGAGAAGGGAGAACGTCTGAAGAGATCAAAACTCCATCAATACTTGCAGTATTTTAACAATTTTATTGAGACCAACATGTTTCGGCAGATGGCCTTCATCAGGTTCATCAAACAATGCATTACGAAGAACATTTAAATAAGACGGGTTTGAAGCAGACACCCACACATAGATGGAGCGGGTGTGTGGTCATGTGCCTCCAGGTCAATCACATTCCCAAACTGGCAGAAAGACAAGGCCTGTGCCCAGTAAATGACATGAGTGATACCATATTTGGCCCATAAACAGAATAAGTTCATCTAAGGGAAGGTACTCAAAACCACCTTACAAATTGAACTCCATACTAATATGGGGCATGGCCTCCCTTTGCTCTAAAAACAGCCTCAGTTATTCATGGCATGGATTCCACAAGATGTTGGAAACATCCCTTTGAGATTGTGGTCCATGTCGACATGATTGCATCAAACAGTTTAAGACAACTTTTTCTTTGTGACATGGAGCATTATCATGCTGGAAGTAGCCATTGGAAGATGGTAAATTGTGGCCATAAAGGGATACATTGGGTCAACAACAATACACAGATAGGTGGTGGAATTCAAACAATGATTGATTGGTATTAAGGGGCCCAAATTGTGCTAAGAAAACATGCTGTCACGTGATTGGCTGAATGGATAATTTCATAATTGCATAATTAAGCACGTACATGTGTTCCTAATAAAGTGCTCTCTGAGTGTATATAATCATTGCAACTGCTTTGAAAATGTAAAAACTAAGATAAAACGAAATTTTAAAAATACAGTAGAGGAGGAGTAATGAGATACATTATAAAACCACATTACTGAGATATTGGGAAATACTGGAGAACTTATAAAACACCATGATAAAAACTCATTCATTTGGAAGCGAGACTAAGTTAAACTTAATTTGTGGTCCAGGGAATGGTTGAAGGACTTCTTGGACTGGTTGACAATGAGAAGGATTGCATCAGCCATAAGAGTTTGATAATGGATTTGATGGACTCTGGAACATCATAAGGTCGTACTTAGAAATTAGTCATAACACTGGAGTGGTCCCCCTAACATTGTATGTAAAATAGATGGATTTTTAGTTTGTTTTGTAAAAGTGATAAATTATTTTTATAATATTCTGCTGCCTCTTATTCGCTTTCATTAGTGTTGTATTTTTGTTATATTGTATGACTATTTGAAGTAGTGTACCACTGATGTAATTGGGTCATCAAACAGTTTTTTAAAGTTACAGTCCATTGTGAAATGAAGCTTAGCCAAAGTTTGATCAGGAAGAGTTCATGCTTACTCTATTTACCTTCTCACCTTCTCTCTCACCTTTCTCTCCTTCCAACTCTGTCAGCTGACTGAGAGCGGTCACTTTAATTAAATCAAACAGATTTTGTCATGGCCTCTAGGAGCCGATCATTTTGTTGCTGTCAAAATTTGAAACTGTTCCTCTCTGCTGCTGCTGTTGGCTGTCATTTCATGCAACCCTCCTCCAACACATTCACCTCCAGTTTTTACATTAAAATTGGCATCCATGGCCCTTCCACTGACCTCATTAGGGGCACGTTCAATCAAAACACTTTGTGCACCATTTTGCTAGTTTCCAGGTTGAACAACGTTCTCTTGATACAATGTGAAACAGTGTTCAACGGGCTTTGATGTACGTTTTCAATCGTTTGGTGGGTGTTACCCAATCAGTAGCGATGTATATAAACCCCACCATATATAAAAGGCAATGTGCTGCGTAACACGACAGGGTGTTCAACGCACCTCCGTTTCTGTTTAAATAAACGTTTTGTCAGAGCTGAATGTGCCCCAGAAGACCTACTGCACGTCATATCCATCCAAAACTTCAGCCATTGCTCTTTACCACCACTGGTAGTGGTGGTAAAGTGGTTGACACATATCAAAGTGTACAATACTACAATGTGTAGGTGAAAAAAAACAAACAAACAAAAAAAAAACATTACAACATCATTTCATAGAGGAGAAATGGTTCATTGTCAAATCGAGAGTCAAAGACGAGGATAAGAGAAATGAGCTGTTAATACAACCGGAGAGACATCTAGTTAATGAGGCAGTAATAAAAGCACAAACACTGAAACGTGTATAAAATTACATTATTTATTTACAAATAGATGTTTTGCAGCGATTCCAAATGTTCTGTAAAAGATTGTCATACTAAAACATGGTTCTGTAGTATCTGACTCAAACTGTCCAAGAAGTGTGACACAGTGAGCATAAAATACATGCACATATCTATACACTCTGTTCCTGTCACCAAAATAGATCTGATTACAAAATATAGTGCTCAATATAAACATCTGTGGAATTTCACCAGCTGTTTCACTATTTATATTTCAGAAGTTCTGAAAATGCACATTTGAAATTATTATTCCTCTGGGTGTGGTATATTAAAATAAGGAAGCTGCTAAAGCTTAGCAAAAATAGACTCTGCAGTCTCTGTCAATGCTGCTCTCTGCATATTATTACAACAGCAAATACTGATGTGTGATTGTTGGCTGAGTATATTGTTTGGGAAAATTATGAAGTGCTTTTCTTCTTACAGCAGTGAAGGCAAAATGAGTGTGTCATCACGATCGTCTTGCAAATGTCCTGACATGTCTGAGGATAAGTTAGTGACAGGAAATGCTCAAGATCCCCAAAGACAAAGAAAAAAGTATTCTGAGTGGGTCAGTGACATCTGGAGAGTTTGGTTGGACTGTACTTTACTACAACAAAAATAAAGGGAGAAAGGGGGCCAGCCGATGTGAGCCTCCTTTTACAGAAAAAAAACTGATTATTTGATTGGTGAATAGCTTGAGCTAAGGGTTCAATGAACAATTCAAAAGGTAAAGGGGGCAGGGAGAAACCCTGGTGTTTGCCCCTGTTGGAGGAAAAGACTGGGAAATTGAAATTGTTATCACCCACACCAGTAGCTAATACAAATCTTGACAATATGTGTACTGATTAAAAATATAAGGTTGATCACCCTAACACATCTGACAGCATACCTTAGCAGAATGCAAAGGAAGGAAATTTATCTAATTCCACTGAAAGTGATTGTTTTCCTTTAGAAAATGGTGCTCCAAAGAGAAAAAATATAATATTTATTACTTTTGCGCCTTTGGTTCAGCATTGGGTAAATTATTAGGCAGATGATTACTTTAAAAATAAATAAATAAATAAAGCCACTATGTGTAGCATTTTAAAAGGCCCGAATCTGGTGCCCTGTAGTGGCAGTATCAAAAAGACATTGTGGCATACCGTAATACACAGCACTCAAGGAAACTTGAGAAGGAAGAGTTGAAAGAAACATACCAGTCTTTACTTTTGCAACAGTGTCCTACAGCAGTATGGATTGGTGGTATGTGTTGGTAGTATGTGCAAAACTAGGTAAAAATAATTATATTAATTAACTGATACTGAATTTGATACTAGTGATACTAGTGTTGATATTTGAGAGTTTAAAAAATCTGATCACAATATATCAGCTGATTACATTGGAGGCTTTTTGTTTTTGTTTTTTTCTTACATAAGCACAAAACAAACAAACAATCTTAATACAAATTTCAAAGACTCGTTTGTTTGTTTGTTTTGGAAGAACTATCACCAAGATACATACTGAATGGGACATTTTACAGTTTAAAAATCTATTCTGGTGAGATTGTAAATTAACTCAAACCTGGTTTCTAGTTCTGAACTTCAACTTCTTGTTGCTTACGGGCCAAAAAATACACAATACGGATATTTGAAATAAGTGGTATGTATAAATATATATATAAATAAATATATATATATATATAAATATAAATATATATATATATATATATATATATATATATATATATATATATATATAAATATATATATATATATATATATATATATATAAATATATATATATATATATATATATATATATATATATATATAAATATATATATATATATATATATATATATATATATATATATATATATATTTATTTATTTATTTATATATTTATATATATATAAGTGGCCTAGCTCTAATCTTTGTGGCTGCCATCTTAGCTACTGAAATCATGAACCATATCACAATTCAATTCATCTGAGGACAAACACTCCATTAGCTGAGAATAAAGAAATGCATCCACTACAACATCTTAGTGTCTGTATCAAGTGGCTTATTTAACCAATCCTAAATCTGTGTGCATTGTATTATTGGTATTACTCAGCCGGTCTACATGAAAAATTAGAGCAGCATTCGGCTAGGTAATACTATCAGCATGTTGAAACATCAAAAAAGGGACCAATGGGAGGCATTACTTCATTTACTTTATCATTTCAGGCCCTGTTTATTATTCCTACAATATACTTATCCTTATTTGTTAAGTCTCTAAATCTACCAGTGATGTACAGTGATCCTACGTAGCCTAATTTCCAATGTCCCTATTATATATTATGATATACCTATGATATTTCTCTGTCAATAGCATTTAAACCTTGTGACGTTTTCTACGTGTATTTTGGTTTGGATTTAATCATATTGCAACTAAAATTCTGTTATATCTTTGTAACTGTGTGTTTATTTTATTTTTCATGTATATCGCTGAAATTATCAGTACAATATTATAGGGTCTCTGTGTCTGTACGTCATATCCAAGGCTCTCCAAATGACAGAGAGAGTAGGCGTAATAATCATAACACATACACATCAGGATCGACACACCAAGGCTATGTGCCAGCGTCATGAAACTACTGTCATGAAACTAGACACCCAAGTCCAAAACCAATTTTAACTACAGTTGGTTTATTTTCTACAAATAAAAACTTAAATAAAAGTGTAGATATGATCTTTGTGTCACATTATGGGCTGTTTCTAGCCTTAATGTTGCTAGGTTAGCAAGTGTTCTCAGTCTGTTTATAGTGAATTTTTTTTTTATAGTTGATCAGCCTTGAAAGTGTTTGATTAGCCCAGTTTAACCCGAAGGAGTTTCTGCAGGCTGGTGGAACATGTTTTGTTGCCAAGGATTAAATAAATTAATGAAAACGAGTTCTTTGCATCTCCTGACGTCTTTACTTCATAAACGAACCAGGGAGAAAATCTATCAAACAGCCAAGAATTACAGCCATCAGAGATCAACTCAAAAAGACAGTCTGGAAAATGTTAACTGTCAGAAAAAACGATTCTGAGAGGAATTACAGTGACTTGCAACTCTAACTCAGCCAACTGGATAGTGGCTAGTGAAGAAGTAACCTGCGTACAGATGTCTGACCGAACAGAAATTTTTATAAGAAGCAAAATGCTGTTAGATTGTCAGATGGTCATGAAAGGATGACAAAATTTTAGTTCAAATCCTTTCACTATAATCCTTGTTTTACTGCTATTACTTTGTAGGGCACACAGTGTAATCACTCAGGAAAATGTGATGGATTACTTCAGAACATAGCTCTTACTTCATCGGTGAGCTTAATTGTTTCACTTTTCTTCTTGCTAATGTCAGTGTACTGTGAAAAACAACAACCTGTGTTTTCTTATAAATACTGAGATGATCATGGTCCAAAATGATGTTAAAACGCATAGATTTTATTCAAATAACATAACATTTTCTCAGGGGAGGACCCCCAAAACGCCCCGACCAAACACCCCTCACCGTCTACCGCGCAAACACACACCACCATAGCATCCAAGCCTTCCAGAAACCTAGGGAAAACCCTGATGCTATTATTACATGTATTGTAAAATCTACACATAGCAGCTTTGAGTAGGTTTGAAGTAGAAGTATATTCGAATTTATCTATGATCAATTTGGAGCACCACACCTTGCTTTTGAAATCAAACACTATACCATACTTAGGTTCACATAATATCTTAACATTCACTAATTGCTGGATTACTGGGAATATTTGGGATTTTTAAAAAAAACAGGTCACAAGCAAGAAATAGTGGAGAAATCCTAAATTAGAACTCTCCCATACTCCCATACTAATTAAAATGGACTCAAAACTCATTAAGGTGATATGCTGAGACCGATGTACTGTCCCTTAATATGTGAATAAAAAGGCGTTTTATTTTCATGATTAATTTTGTATATCCAAGATCAGGGAGGAATCTCATACAGTAAATATGTATTCTTGATTGTAAGAAAACACAGACTTCTAAATTTATAGCAGAGCAATCAAATGCCCACAATTTAAATGTAGTAAGCTGAGAAGTTCAGAGAGAAGGATGTAGGTGGCAGGATGATGTGAAACTCTGCTTTCACACTGTTTAATAGGAAACTAACATCAGTGAGAGTCTCACCACAGGGCTCCTCCTCTCTGCATCAGTCTCCTCTGTTGTTGCATAACTTTGCAGAATCTAAAGACAAATAAGTTAAAGTGAATTGGTTTTCCAGTGACAGATGACTTATGTCAGATAGGCTGATAAACAGAATGTAGTGGTCCTCAGTTCCCCTCACTGAGACCACAGCAGCCCTGCCTTTCACAAAATGCTCTGATGGCCTCTGCTGGCAGCTTCAGGTAGGTACAATAAAACTCACATCACAATACACTACCTGCCAAGGGTTTGTAAACTTTAACAATTGACTGCCAAGAATAATTTAACTGACCAAGAAAACCAATATGCACGTATGGCCCTGTTCTATGCAAAGAATCTTCTACTTTACTGCACAGTGATATAAAAAAAGTCCAAAATTCCCACATATAGGATTTATTGCTGAAGATCCAAGCAACCCACTTCTTCACAGTATGAGTATAGCTTATGCCATTGAGTCTTGTCACTCTCAGAAGCGTCTTAGATATCACCAGTTTTAAGCTATAAATAACTTCAACAAGTGGAGTGAGAGAGTAATGAGTCAATCAGACTTCTCCGATGAAGAAATGATCATGTATGTCTACAATTCAGTTTTTTCATAGCAAGCACACCAGCTGGCTGTGCCCATGACTCTCAAGTCAGGAAAAATCAAATATCAACATTTTTAAAGAAAAAAGCCAGTGATGCAACTTGATACCCCTCTAGAAACCAAGAATAGTACAAGACTGCACAGAAGTTAAGTGCATACAACTGTAACTGTCCAAAATTAAATGTTGAGTCTCATTTTGTTAGTTTTATAGCTAGTTTTGATGACATTTAATGACAAACTACGTTGTTATGGTCTGGTGAAGATAAGGTTTACTGATTACAAATTATTCCAAATTAGGACTGTCTCTGTTTATTCAAAATTAAAAGGACCATTCGAATGTGGGGCATAATTACATGTTTGTTCTGTAATGATAAGCTTAACAGGTTGTTCTCCTGTGGGGGGCATTTGTAAAATGAACTGTGACTATGATCTGTTACATGCCCTCGTCTTATCGGAAAACAAGGCTTTTGTTGTCCTCTACGTTAAAGATACCCTGTGGAGTTTTCTTGTAAAACAAACAAAAGTTTTGTTTACATTCAGTGTTTCTCACGCAAATGTATAGTGAGCTCTATTTTCCTTCCTGCATTGTTTACATCCATGTTTACTAGCTAGCAGTCTTCTCTTTTCCTGGCTTTGATGGCATATTGCTGTTTCTAGCAGCCTTACTGCCAGCACCTGTCAATCAACATAAAAAGCTTAAAACCAGTGGCAGAATGCAAATTTGCCTTCCACACGTGCACAATATAAATAAAATGGGACCCACTTGTAAAGACTTGACTCCATACTGTGGTCAGAAACTCTACAGGGAACATTTAAGGCAAAATGGGGAAAATGCCCTATCCATGTTGGACAGATAACCATGAAAACAAACCCTTTGATCTATGCATTGAAACGGTTTGAATTTGACACTGGGGAAGGAAAAACTGCCATTAAAATGTTGAAGTTTCTTGCTGCCTTTAACAAATGCAACTAACGTACAGAACCTTTACCACAACAACAAATTTGAATTAACCTGTTAACTTGTAACCCAACTGATGCAGAGGAGACACCACAATTTAATAGAACGTCGGTTCAACAATGTAGTTAAGGATAGGCTCAGTTTTTCTACACATGAGGTGCTTCTCCACCAAAGTTTCCTGGAACTTTAATTTCCCAAAAACTCATGTCCAGGAATTTTCCTAGGGGTAAAAGTTTCTCCAGCACATTGTGATTCGTGCATCCACAACAGGGCCAAAGCCCGAGGAAGATTAAGCAAACTAGTCTGCTGACATATAAAAAGCACGATGGTCGCCTTTCATGACATTTGTACACATGACAATACAGTATGATGACAGCCTATAAAGCTATATATGAATCTCTTCATCTGCTCCGTCCTGATTGTCAACCACAAACTGCAAGCAAAACAACATGTTTGCAGTTGTGGGTTTTAAAAGTGCCAGGTGCATAACAATGTTGCAAAAGATGCTGGCGACCTTGACCAATCAGCAATGTTCAGCACTGCATGCCCACCCCAAAAGTTCCTGGACCTTAGAAAGTACTGCCCACTTAGCGGGGACTTTTATGGGGGTAAAGCTATCTCCCCAACTTAATTTAGAACCTGGATGCGGTGGTGCAAAGACAGGTAGGGGAACTGAGTTCCTCAAAAAGGTTTGTTTCCCGGGGAAAGTTTCTGTGGTGGAAACGCACCTATTTATTCATTCAAAGTACATTTTTGATAAGAGTGACAGCTGTCATAGTGTCTTGGACATCTCATGCCAAAATCAAGACGAATCCAGGTAGTGCTCATACTAAACAACTTGCCATGGATTTCTGAACTGACTGTACTAACTGTACCTTAATGTAATCTAATGTAATGTAAAAATAAGTGGTTTATATAACTTGGGCTCACTGTGGATTTACTTAGAATCTGTATGATCATCTGACTGCCTGTGTCGTTGCCCTGTTGGACTGTTTTAATACTGCAGCTACCTGTGTTAGTGAGTCAAATGTTATCTGAACTGATGGGAATGATGGCCAAAACTATGAAAACGAAACCCTGGTCATAAATAAATTAGTTTCCCTTCAGTCAGTAATGTGCTGGTGACTAATTTCAACTGAGTATTTTCTGGTTCCATTTTTTTTTTAGTAAAGCTGTGTACATGTGTATATGTGGAAACACAAATGACTTTTCCTGGCTCTGTATTAAAAACATCAAGTAGCAGCATGCAATCACTGGTTGGAGCATTGTTGTCTCTATTAAACTACACCTGAGGGCTGGGGTTTTTACGCTCCCTTCAATTAGTTGCAATATAAAACCAAAGTAAAAAAGAGAATGAGAGCAGGATCACAACTTTTAAATCTACAAATGTACTGAGTAAGAGACAGCCTAAGAAATCATAGAACCAAATTTTAATAGCGACTGGATTAAAAATTGCAAGATCCTATGAGCAAGATGTTTGGAATGGAATGAAAAAACAATTAAAAACTGTCATATGCCAACAAGGCTTAGAGGCCATTTTAGGAGCTCAAAGATCCTTGAAAAACAGCCAGAGGCTGATAACACATAACAATATCCAGCTTTAAGTCCACAACATACCCTGCGTAAAGACGCAAACACAGACACTTACCAAGTCTGAAAACATGTCACCTTAAATTGTTAGTGCCCGGTCACACCAAAAGGAGGCACAGGGAAATTCATTGGGATATACTCACTATAGTCATGGAAGTGACTACTTGCACTCTCTTGATTTTTTTTTTCCATTTTTATTTTTTTATTTTTTTAATCTGATTTGATTAAAGGTAGCGTTCTCTAGCACCTGAAGAAGATAGGGCCAGAGGTTTAGGTAATAATGCAAGAGTTGTTTAGTTATCACCAAAGTTTGAATGGCAGCTTTCACACAACCAAACAAACCACACTGAACAGTCCAGGGTTTATTTTAACCAAACCAAACAGGTGTGAAAGCAACCTAAATGACACAAAATAACCTAACCAAATTTGCAGTTATTTATATCATGTAAGACCAACCGACACATTGAACTTGGGCTTTCAGGGTCCCAGGCTAACTGCCTGCTTTGCCCAGTTGGTCGGTATCAGAAAACAGGTTTGAAACTGATGGAAGGGTGTGAATTCACAAACGCTGGTGTGACCGGGCCCTTAACATAATCCAAGAGTGAGATTTAGTTTTAGGTGTCACTATGGGGGGGCAGTACAGCAGGTACCAATGGGATCAAACTGTCTGCATTGATTAGTGTTCATGTTTGGTTGTTTACAACTGTCACAGAGGCCCAGTCTGTAGAACTACCTTGTCATTTGCATTTGTGCAATTATATAGAGTATGTTTCAGGCATTAGCAACAGTGACCCCACATGAGCTATCCCATCACCCACCTTCACCAACAAAAGTAGTATTACAAAGTACCAGTACTGAAAACATGCAGAGGTATATAAATAACCATTAATTTTTCTCTTCACATACTAAACAATGGTCGATTCAAGCAGAAAGATTCTCTACAACAGCAAAGTCCTGGAGTCTGAGTTCAGATAAAGAAGAAATCCATCCTCACTATTAAAAGCATAGCATTAAAAACAACTATTTGTGACATAGATCTTATTCCTGCAACCATTTTTCCTAAATGTCTTTTTCCTATTTCAACATCACACCAACATTCCTGTGCTCCAGTGCAGTTACAGCAAGGTTAATTGACATTTAACAAGAATCCTAACATATCCATGTAGACCAGAATGCAGTGAAGCCACAAGACCTGTTGAGTTTGTAGTAAGGGTTGTGACTCTAACTGTGTTCACTGAAAGAACTGTTTCTCCAACAACCCACAGCTGAAAGTAACAATGTCCATGTCTTCCTCAAAGGCAATAAAGGACAATTCTGGGTTTCCTACAAAAGGAGCCTAAAGTTGGTAACCAAACCCAGTACCCACTTGTTTTAGATCCAACTAAGCCTGACTGGTACAGCCAAATTTAAAAGCCCAAATCTAACCTGAGACCTGAAGCTAATTTTTCTTTACCTCATTCAATACTGACCATTAGCTCACCAGGCTAATGCGAAAAACTACATTTGAAAATAACCCAACATGAACCCCAACCCAAAGTGTTACACAACAAAATGGCCATTGCACAACCTGAAACCCAGCGCTTTGTCAATACCAGTTGGGAAGCATAACTTTATTTTCATAGATTGGGCCATCATTAATACTGGTCATAAGTAGAAGGAACCTCAGTCACACAATCAGACATGCTGTGAACAAACCAACAGTTTTATCTAGATTATCTAAATCACTTTAGTTGGGGTTCAAACTGAAAGTGAGCTCACTTGAAATATTTATAATAATTAGAACTGATACTGGATTTAAGTTTGGCCAATACTGACAATCATTATAGCAAAATGGTATTATAATCAATGGCTGAATGATGGCCTAAAACTACAAAAATAAAATCAACATTAAAATAAACTAGAATTATCCTTTAAAAGACCAGACAGACTGAGTAGAAAATGAGTACACCAAAATGGTACATTATGACGCTTCATCACAAATTGATGAGATCTACCAGCATAAGAGGATCTGAGGAGGAACTATCCTTCAGTGTTGCCTATGTCTACACTACAATGACATTTCAGGGTGGCAGCATAGCCCAACAATTACTGAAGCTGTCCTTGAAAGGGGACGGTCTAGGGGTTCACGCACAGCAACATGAATCACACCTACTTAAACTCAGTCCTTCTGTGTAAAAGCTTCAGCTGATTCTCTGAAATATGTCATGTAAATGTCTTGACATATCAAGGGTCCATAGACCATAGAAGATGGGTACAGAGTTCCTCACCTCTCCATGGCAATGTAGCTCACATGGCTGTTACCGTGTCGGTCCAAACTGGACCTGACCTGATCTCTAACTTGGCAAAAAAACACCCTCGACTGCTTCATCAAGTGTGTGTGGGGGCAGGGATCAGGAGAGGCAGAGGGAAGTGGGGGATGAGGTGAGGGTGCAGACTGGTGTGGGGAGGCCATAGTAGGAGGGGTCAGTGAAGGGGAAGAGGAAGAGGAGGAAGAAGAGGACCCCCAGCAGGTAGGAGGAGAGGACGGTGAAGCGATGGGGGTGCTCGAGGGCTGCACTGATGGCAGGGAAACCCATGTAGTTACAGAAGGAGTGGCAAAGGACTGGGCCCATCAGGTGACCTGCAACACACAGGAAGGAAGAAACATTAACACTGTGTTGACCAATTTAAAGTAGGGGTGTAAATTACAAAGTGTTGTCTGTAGGGAGAACACAAATGCGAAATCAGAGCTGGAAGAGGCTCTGATGTCATTCAGATCTACTGTTTAGGACTATTATGGTATTTTTAAGTAAGTTAGAGCAACACTGGTCAAAGAGTGGTGGATCAGGCAAAAAACTGTTCCAACATTGTTAAACCTAGGCTAGGTATGTCTCTGGAAACTCAAACAAACATCAAACCATCCATCCATCCATCCATCGGCTATACCCACTTACCTTTGAAGGTCACAGGGAAGCTAGAGCCAATCTCAGCTGACATTGGGTGAGACATGCTAAACAAACATACTAAAGCTTATCGTGATGCCATGACACTGATTTGTCTATTACAGGGCTTGATTACCTCTACAGCATGCCTTCATGTATGAATCAAGCCCTGTATAAAAACGAACAAGCTGCAGTCGCAGCAAACATAAACTGGAGTCAGCCAGGAATTATTCACTACCCTGTATAAATGTTCAGAAGTTATAATTTTTACAATACGAGTAACGGCCAATGAGGCATCATTTAATGTTTCAGTTTTTCAAAATAAATGAAAAAAACATACCTAATTGTAACTCCATACATAACAAACCATGGATTTTGTGTACTGTTGCACCCCCACTTAAATCCACTCCCTTCGGGAGATTATTTTAATGAAATCAGAATATTAACTGAAGAAAAAGTTATAGAATTTAAACAAAGATGATCTTGAAAAACCTAATTCGAAACAGATGTTGACTGATACTCAAGGGTTGAGGGAATATTTCATGTCCCAGAAAGGTCTACATGTTGTTGCATAAGATTCTCTTCTCCTATAAAAACAAATTCTTTGGTAATCCATATGTTTTAGAGTAAAAAAAATCAAATTTAAAGATCAGTTCTGTTGTTAGCATTAGGCTATTAGCAGGCTGGGAGGGTATACACAAAGAACTTGAAAAAAAATACATAATTTTGTTTGTAAGTTTATAAGTGTATAATAAGCTCCTCACCTGTTCTGATGAAGATAAAGGCAGTATAGGCCCCAAACACCGCTGTGTAGGAGAACTGGAAGACTGTTGTAGACCAAACAAAAGGCATTTCATCATCTGTTTCTTCCTACTACTGTATCTCCCAGTCAGACCATGGGATACAGTCACAAAGGATGCACTGTGCTCATTAAAAACACAAGTTCTCACCTGCAGAGAGGAAGATCCCTGACAGTGTCCCCTGCCTGAACCGCAGCAACTCGATTACATGGTGGAAGTGAGCTGTAAGAAAGATGACAGCATTAGAGACCCAGAAATGGTGCAACATGAATCAACTGTGCATCAAACCTAAGAGCAGCAGCTGTTCTGTCTGTTTTAAAATGTTGGGATTTACATTAACAATGTATCTGCTGCTGTCAAAACCAAATTCTTATGACTGCTACTTGGATTCAAAACTAAACTCAACAACAAATTCAAAAAGAGAAATATTCATCTAAGTATTCTGAGGTTCAGTTTGACTTTATGGTTTCATATAAATACAACATTTTGAATATTTTTAAGGTGGATAAAGTGTTGTAAGGCTGTCCCCAGTTTGTCAAGTGCTTGTGGTTCGTTGGTTCATGCTTTTTCTGATCTATATTTTTCAATTTATAAACACTCAACATTATTACTGATGTCTTTTTCTCCCATTTTAATGTCTTTGTTCATCATCTGAGATGTGAAAACATCACATTTCCACAGTTAGAGAAAGTTAAAGTTGGCATCTTCGTCATAACTCATTTATGAAAACCGGACATCAGAGCTAAGAGTATTGGCATTGCCAACAGAAACGAGTTGCACTGCACAGTTTCCATTACCCATCTCTACTTCCATCACCGTTTGTAAAGTTTACAGCCTACCACACTGTTGCTCCTGCACTGCTCCATGTATTGTGAGGAAAAGTGTAATTAGGTCTTCTCAACAGCTGCATCGACTCATTGACTTTTAGGGCTTAGCCCTACCATGTAGATGAATCCTGATAATTTCAGCACTCACCCACTCCAAAGAAGAGGGGGCAGGTGAAGATGGCAACAGAAGGGCTAGCACAGGGCACCAACATGGGCAGCATGCAGGCCCTGAAAACCAACTCCTCTGTTAACGGTGCTACCACCTGATTCCTCAACCAGCGCATGTCACTGAAACACAACATCCAGAACCACGGGTCTGTAGGAGGACAGAGATAGAGAAGGAGGTTATTTCCTCAGTTTCAGAGAAAGCACTTCATTAAAGTTCACTGACATGTTTGACACTGAAATAGTCTTTTCATGCAACATTTTTTTGACTAAGAAACAAACTTTTCAGTTGTGGTGGAAACTAAACATCACAAAACGTAACCACTTCAAAGTTAAAATGTGTCAAAAGCAACAAGTTGCAGAGTGGTTTAAAAAGGCTCTAAAACCCTGATGCAACTGAGAAAAACAGGGCAAAATCGAGCATGTTGGCTGTCTCACCAAAGGCTACCCTGATCCCATCTATGAAGGTCCAGGGACAGTCCATGGCCAGCTGCATGAGGGGGCCCAGAAACAGGACCTGCAGAACACAAACAAGTTCTAACTTAAGACAGGAGTTGGGATTTGACCAATTATTTGTGACATAAAACAACCCAACTTTTAGTATATCTTATCATTTTTTGCCATACAAGCAAAGTTATCATAAGGGAGGGAAGTATTCATCAAATATTAACTGTTATCAAACAAACTCATAAAGATTTTAGAGTTTTTACTGTCAAATCCTACTGAACCCAATAATCATTTTAATATAGTAACACATATATATGGAAGACATCTTTGTAAAATAATGATAATTTAAAGAGAGAGATTAGAAACTGATCAGAAATGTATTTTCAGTCACTTGAGCTTTCTGTTGATTAATAAAGGCTAACCTTATCTATACTGGAGCTAATCAAGGCATTTTTATAAACTGACTAGTATCAATTATAAAGAACCTGATTTCGTTTCTGATCCATTTCTAGCTCACAGGGAAAGATGTGAGGTACAGATATTGTATGACATGAAAGGGACAGGTGCATGCCAGTGATCTAAATAAAACATGAAGTTAGTTATTGTAGTTTGGCTGCTGATTCTGGTCCACTCACCAACACAGTCATGAGTTGGAGCAGCAGGTGTTGTGAGACACAGCACATGAGGATATTAAGGTAGTTTAAAACACTTAATGCCCAACTGCCACAATTTTTGTCAAAAGTTTGTACTTCTTCTCGGAATTATAACTCAGCCAAATCTCAGCATACAGACATGATACACATTTCTTTAGATTCAGCATGACTACTAGTTTCAGATGTCCAGCATGAATAAACGTCCATAAATCCATTAGAAATCACAGAAAAAAAGCTGCTCTTTATAAATCTAGAACTTGCTGAGCATCATCAGGTTTTTAAGTTTTCTTCAGTATACCAGTAATCCAGTGAAAGTTGTCTGTACATCCATGGTGGCATCGCCAAGAGGAACTGCTAACAGCTAATTCTGCACACTGTCAATGGTGCTAGTTTGCCAAAATGTCAACAAATACAGGCTAAAAGAAATAGGGCTCAAGTTGTATATCAAGTACATGGACTCGCTGACTCCATATACTTATAAATATACTTCCATTACACATTATACTTCCTGTTTGAATTCCCTGTCCCTTTCACTTCACATCAGTATCATCACAACCCCTCAGCCCCTCTAGGGAGGTGCCTCACAGTTTGAAAGACTCAGATCTATAACAGGGAGAGCCCTTTGCAGCTAATACTATGACTTCATTTGAAGCAACACTGGTGGTTAAATTATGTTTATAACCCTGCTTCAATCCAGCCCATTGAACATCACCGTCATCATAAAAATTGTGGAAGATGTGTTTCTTACCATGGTGAGCACCAGAGGAAGTATGATGGCAGGAATGAGGCCCTCAAACCGGATCCCCATGAGAGCCAGTAAGGACGGGCCAGTCTGACACACAAACACACACACCCAATAAGTTAAAAAACAAAACATAAAAGCCAGGCTCTATCTGATAATAGAACAGTTAGTGTGTCAGAGAGCAACATGACACAACAGTACATATGGATTAACAACTTTAATCCTCAAATGTTAGAGCTGAAAGTACAGACAGTGGTCAGTGGCTTCTGAGACATGGACTCACCCTGACACCTGTTAATTCTCTCCATGCCCACACAAAGAGAGGCGACAGGCACGACACAATCAGCACACTGGTGAAGCGTCTCTTTATCACAGTAGGGTGATCCCTGAGGATGGACCACAAGAACAGCTGACACAGCCTACCAGCAATGACTTATAGCAGTCAAGGACTTTACCAGCCCTGACATGATTTCTTTTATGTGCAGAATGTTACACCAAACTCCATTCAAACATTGTATCCTTTTAATACTCTTTGGCTTCTCGCTTATCCTATAGAGCATTCTCAGTCAAGGTACTCTTACTCTGGCACTGTTTCCTATCCATCCACACAGTGTTAAATACTGACTATTTCTCAGCCTGGACCTGTCACTTCCTAGATTCTTTGCTGGTTGCTGAGCAACTGCTCCCATCTAAGAAATATTTCAGCCCATAACCCTCTGTAAAACAACACGTTGTCCTTTTTACACTTTGGTATTTGTACAGGTTGCTCCTGTTTCCAGTCTTTACGCTAAGCTTACCCAACCTGGGACAGGTAGCATTATTCCAGTAAAACTGCCATTGCCTATGCTCTGCGTTTGGTCACACAGGTTGGTCCGGACACGGCTGCAGCCCCAGCTCAGGAGTCTGAGGCGGCTCCTTGCTGGCCACAGAGCGGCGCTAATTGTGTCTGTCACATATAGTATGAGGAGCACATGCTCAGAGGGAAGCTGTGTGCCTTTAATGACTAATGCAAAATATCAAATATTTCTGGGTCTATGTAAAATCCTAATGAGTGCCGAGCCACATATGTATGGATATTAAACTAAATTATATCCGCATGAACATAACTGAACATAACGTAACGTTAAGTGCAATATAACCATATGGTTCTCAGTATGTATCTAACGAACAGCTATCTTCGGCTCACCTAGGCAGGTCACTCTTCCACACGTACAAACTTCCAACATAGGAACAAGCAAGCAGCAGACAGGACAGCACTGACACCCAGCATAAACCTTCTGGAGCTACGAGGTCGCCATTGCTTAGTTTCATCTCCTCTGTCAGAAGGTTTGGTGACAAATCCTCCTCCTCTGCCATGACGACTGCCGATTGAGACTAATCCAAACAACTACGAGGCACCGGGACGGCCCCTGGACCATCTAACCAGATAAAACACCCACCATCATGAGCTGGGAAGTTGTCAATTATCTTCTTTCTAAACGTAAGCTAATGTAGCTAGCTGCAGTTCTAGCTGCTCCGGCGCTGTATTTCTACGTCATGAAATGTTTCCTTTTCTCCTCCTCCTCTCGCTCTTCTTCTTCTTCTTCTTCTTCTTCTTCTTCTTCTTCTTCTTCTTCTTCTGGTTTGTTGCTGCGGGCACCTTCACTGTTGCATCTCTTTGTCCACGTCCTTTGGTAACTTCGTTCTGTTAGTCTTGTTCTGCCCCAGTTTGTCTGGTTTATCCGTTACTTCCGATACTTTCTCCTGAAACCAAACGAGCTAATCAGTTTGACATTCCTGGCTAAAGGAGGTCCTTCAGTTCAGGACAGACGTCTTTCCAAAGCTGAAAGTGTCTCTAGATCGGATCATCCAGCCCTGTCACTGTAAACTGATACTAAACCTGACCTAAGATGATCCCCTTTTATTTAAATTTATCGGAATAAAAGGGAGACTGAAAATCCAAGTGATCTTTAATCATATACAGGGTTTCATGTGCAGATTTTCAAACAGTTAATTATATTTTCCAGATAAACTGGTTAAGAAATCACATCTCCAGGCATAATTCCCTTGGCACAATATCCACAATCGGATTTTTATTTTTTGATAAGTGCTGCTGTTTCCAGTTTCCATTAACATGTTATTATAACCCTAATAAATTACCAGTCAAACCCTCTTGTTTGCATAAACACATGTTGATTTTTTGGGAAATTGCTGTTAAGCACAACTTTCCCACAATTGTTGTATTATGGGGAACAAGCAACATATTTTAAAATACTCAAATTTTTGGAATAACAGTGGCATCAGCTTTGTCATACTTTTACGGATGAACGAGTTAATGTTTATATTTATGAAAACTTTGCATAAGTAAAAGGACTAGACAGAGGACATTTTGACATGCGACAGTGGGAAAAGCACAGGCGTAAATAAAGTGAATGATGGCTGAATTCCATCTAGCTGCTTCAGTTTCAGGGACCTGGTGTTGTTCATACTGGCTCAGTGTCACTCTGTCATGGCTTACTGAGAAACCTGTGCCTATCCCACTTGTCAAGTTTAAATGTCTGCTGAAAAAAGCCTTTTTCACAAAACAAAAAAACTTAATACAGTATATTATATAATGATAAGTAAATCTAAACATATTTCTCCTTTATGCTCATTTTGTCAGTTTCAAATATAATCAATATTTCAATTGCTGACAAAACAATTTCAGTACAAGGTTTCAGTACACCTCCAATGAGGAGAGATCTTGGACACCAAATATCAACACTGTAAATGGACTGAACAGAGCCAAATAGAGTTGATTGCATAGAGGAGAGAATTACGTTTTTTTAAAGCTGAGAAATAGTGTGTAGGGAAGTTTGAGGTCAGTTGTAGGATATTTTCAAATTATCTTCCAAATGGTTCTGATGGCAGATGCTTTTGTATATAGAAAACAAACTGATGTGAATGCCACCACATGGCACCAAAACAAGCTATGTTCAGCTTCTACACATACTGTAGGCTAGTGGCTTTCATCATGAGTTGGGTACACAGGAGTACCTTATTAAAAGGTAACAATCTTAATGTTCTATTGTATAAATAATGTTGACTATCATATAAATATCAGTGATTTTATTATTAGAGAATGAAATCAAATTCAGCATTTTCCATTCAAAGCCAGAACTGCTGCATGTAGCAAACTTCAATTATGACCAACTGGCAGCTACCAAGCATCTCACTGAGATTTGTTATAATGTTATACAGTACAGGACCACCTGACATTTATCAGTAAGCATTGTTGCCCGCCAAACTGTTTCACAACTAAAGTCAGCCATAAATATGAACATGCATTAAGATTTTACCCTGGTTATTTTACCAGGTGATTTTTTGTTTTTGTTTGTTTTTGTTTTATTCTCGACACAACTACTTTTTTCACATTTCAACAACCAAGTGCAACAAAATCACATCTTCCAGAGGAGACTGTCTAAAAATGTATGCCGTTATGCCCACATTGAAACAATATCCAACTCCACCTCTCTATGACTTTTTCGTTGTGCTTTCAAATTTTCCTGTTCGGAACACCTTTTTATTACCAACATGGTTGGACAACATTTTATAGGAACCATGCTAGCTTCTCTGTGAGGTTGTACTAAGGCATACCAATGAGCTAAATGCTAATATTAGCATGCTGACATGTTCACAATGACAATACTAACATGGTGATACTAAGCAGTTATAATGTTTACCACCATGTTAGTTTAATGTGTCAGACTTTGTGGAGAAACACCATAATATGAACCAAAGTATTGTACTTAGAGTGCATTTTCATGCATTCACCACGACCATTTACTACAAAAAAACAAACAAACACAAGACAAGACTGAGAATCTACAGCCATGTTAGCAGCTCTGTGCAGCTGTACGTAGACACAGCTATGATTTAAGCTAAATGCTAATGTCAGCATGCTAACATGCTCACAATGACAATGCTAACATGTTGATGTCTAGCAAGTAACATTTACCATTTTTTTCCAACTTAGTTTAGCGTGTTAGCATGCTATCACATGCTAATTAGCACCAAACAGAGTACAGATGATGGAAATATCATTAGTTTTGCAGGTATTTGGTCTAAAACCAAAGTATTGGACAAATAATATCTTTTAACCTGATGATGGCACTAGATGAAGAGTCAGAGGATCACCACAGTGAGTGATTAATTCATCCAAAGAGGAACATGTATCCATCCAATTGTTGTTCACTGAAAACCACAAATGTGATCCTCGTGGTGCCACAAGACAAAAAATTAGAGGATAAACACAGTTAGTCTTCATCCTCTGGGGACCGTGAAGATCTGAACCAAATTTATGGCACTCCATCAAATAATTGTTGAGATATTTCAGTCTGGACCAAAGTGTTGGGCCGACCAACTGACTGAGAGACTTAAAGAGACTTAATCAATATAGATACCTGACACTGATAAGTTCTTATAGCTTTTAAAGCCATTTATCTTTCAAATGGGCGGCTACAGCAGGCAAATGGGTTCGTGTCCATGGACCCCGCCCATTGTACGGGCGTTGCCATTACTTAGATTTATAAACCATTTATAAAAGGGGTTTTAATAGACAGAGGTCCCTAATTTTTTGTAATGGAGGAACGGGTATCACATCAGTCAGCTAAGAGAAGGTAGAGATGGATTTGGTCTCCAGTGAGTTAGAATACGTCTTCGAGTTATAAATGATGCCAATATAGGCCTATACATAACTGGATGAGCTCTTGAAGACACCACGTTCGGAATCCGAATTTACCAGGATCACATCAAGGCAATACAATATTCGTGCAACAATATTTTTTTTCTTTCTTAAGCCAGAGAGATAGAGAGAGCGAAGGGAGGAGAGAGAGAGAGAAAGAGAGGGAGAGAGAGAGAGAGGCGTGACATCGGGCTGTCTGCTCTTATAGTCCCGAGGAATGAACGTGTCTCAGTCTCCGATGAAACGTGAACGGATAAGCGGCGATGCTACTGCTCCAGATACCCGGCGCTTCCTCTTCTACTTCTCCTCCTTCTTCTTCTTCTTCTTCTACTATCCTATTCTCCGTCTTTACGTTTCCTAGGCCTTACGGGGACTGACAGAACCCGCACACGCACTATCATCCAGCAGAGGAATTACACACAGACCCGAGCCGGTCCCGAACCTCCATTGGCAAACATCAGCGGGTACGGGCCTGTTTATCTGATATGTCCCATCGCCTGTGTGTATGATAGCAGCTCAATCCATAAAAGATTAGATGGCAGGAGACGCCAGCTGGCCTGTTGTCTGCTTTATTGCTCTTCTAGGGAGATGATGGCGGTCAAAGTCACTTTATTTTTGGATGTTCACTTTATCACCTTTATTCAAGCTAGTCTTTATGAGGTAAATTCATTGGTAAGTGATGCCAAGAGCTTTTCAACGGATTTTGTTCTAATTAGCAGCATTGAGCCTTTTTATTATTTACCTCTACATCATTGTTGCTGCTATTTGTGTATGACAGGGAAATGTGTGTTTGTGCGTAAGCAGGGTTTGTGTGCGTACTGATACCTTCCGTATACAGTGTTAAGTGTGTTTTGTCTGTGCGGTGGCGTCCCCTGTGTACAAACCTATCCTGCATGCGCTTCAGAAATGGCACGATAGGCTCTTTATGTCGCCAGACATTGATGTTTATTTCCCAAAAAAGAGGAAAAAATAATACATTTTGTGTGGATGCTAATTTCTCCTTTTCCCTATTTCATGAGAATCATGTTTATGGCCAGATCCGGTGAGGTTACTACATTATCATGTCTTAATAGAGAGGAGAAGAAATGCTTGTCCATCCACACAGCATAGCTCTACAATCCACTGCAATCCGCACAGACAGAGCAGAAATAATAAGAGGAGAAAGAGGCCATGTTTGAATCCTCCTGGACCAGATATGAGGCATTTCTGGCGCATTAACATTTTCATGTAATATTTCCCAGCTTCTAGATGGTTCCAGGATGCTTACAGGAGGAGATTTGGTGGGATAGTTTGGGAAAATGGGCTCAAAATGGCTCACAACACAAAAAGTAGTTGCAGTGATGTGATGTTATTCATGACCCAACAATATTATAGTTTACTAATTAATGAGGCATATTTGTAGCTTGCTGGGGAATGACAGTTTGCTGACATGACAGTGGGCCCAAGACATACCCTTGGTCGTGATACTGTGTGTTGTAAAGGATAAATGCTGGTGCTGGTTGCAGGTATGTGAAGCCAAAATATGTAAAACTAAATGTCAGTCAATGTCACCCACCTCTGCATTAATGGATATGATGCCGTTTAGTCATTTATATTGAATGTAGAGATGTTCTATTTGCTGATTTATGTCTATAAAAAAGCCTTTAACCTGAAGGGATTTATGATTGACAAGTCTGGGGAACATTACAATTATTTAAAATTTTGCTCAGATATTAAGCATAAACATTTTAATGTATGAGTTTTTAAAAAAAGTCTCACTTTAAAGGCATTTATAGATGTTAGAAAAAAGAAATAACGCAATCTTACTCTTACAAATGAAAAGTTGCATTCATTGTCAATAAAACGCACCCTTCTTCAATTCAATATATTCCTAGTTTTTGCAGCTACAGCTTTACTTGGTCTGATATAACCAATAGCCAGTGTTGCTGATGTTAGCTTATGTTAGCAAATTTAAGATATATATATTGCTGTGTAACTTACATTACTGAGTCAGTTTGCTGACATGACTTTTCTGTACTTGTGTTACTGTTACATTATGTTTTCAGCATAAAACTGCCTGGCTAACTTTAAAGGTACCATGTTGTCAACAAATGCAGTTATATTTACAGTGAGTGTTTCTCACCAAAGCTTATTTTATGTCTTCCTGAGGTCTAACAAAAATGTTGAATGGACTCTGTTCCTCACAAAACATTTTAAAAAACCTCAGATTTTTACATCCATAGTTTGCTAGTCAGCAGTCTTCTTTTCTGCCCTTGCTGGTGAATTGTGATGTTTTTTTGGAGAGTTTCCAGCAAAGTTGATCAGTGGAATGGCACATCCCACCATATATGTATGTACTGTATGTATGTATTGCCAGCATCAGTACATATCACGCATTTTTGTGCATGTGCAAAGGTTACAATCAGAAAAAAGAAATATTCTAATAAAAACACTCCTCCAAAGTGATACTACTTTTCAGAAACTCCAAAGGGTACCTTTAATAGTCACCGACGCCCCTTAAAGTATTGTTTTTAGAAGCTTAACAGTGTGAATACTACTATTAGCAGTGCTATTAGTTATGGTTTTGAGTTATTGTAGTCATAGCAGCATTACTATTTGTAGTTGCAGTAACAGTATGTAATTGATAGTATCAGTAGTTGTAGCAGCAGCAGTTGCAGTATCAGTAGGTGAAGTATAGCATTAGCATCAGTAATACAGTAGTAGATGTAGTGGTAATATCACCGATTGTCGTAGTTTTATTAGTAAGAGTGCCAGCAATAGTAACAGTACTACCAGTACTGGTAGTACCTGTAGGTATCTGTTACCAGTCGTATTAATAGTAGTAGTAGTAATAGTAGTGGTATTACTACTACTAATATTAATAGAATATTAATATTAATATTATTAATATTAATATGTTATATATAATATTAAAGAACTTAACTACTATTAACCTAAGTGATAGGACAGGCAGTAGTAGCATATCCTTGGTAATGGCAGCAAAATTCCTAATTGTAGCGATACTAGACACATTGTCAGCAACTAATCAAATTAACAGGTAATCAGTAGTATTAGCCTTTTGTTAGCAGCAGTAGTAGTAATTTGATCAATAATAGTAACAGTGGTGGTATTGTGGGTATTAGTAGTAGCAGTTGGCCTAGTAGTTACAGAACCAGTAGCATTGAGAACCTCAAATATTTCAAATGAACTCAAATAGTAGATCATTATATAATTGGTAAGCTCCTGTGGCCATCATTGTGATACAGCTGTTTCTAGAAAAATCTTGCAACAGAGGAAAATCAGGTTGCAGAAAGCATTCATAAAACAGAAGTAGGAGCTATTATTAACTAAGTCTACTGTATGAGCACTGTCAAGAACTGGTTAAAAACATGTATAAACAGATACACAACAACAAACTGCCCAACATGGAGAGCATTTGATTCCCAAACTATAGTAAGTACACCCTGGCCTTATCAAAATGCATTAAGGTCTTTTAGACAAATACATGATGATCACAGTATCTGAAACCACAGCTTCAAACAAGAGATTTTATGTGTATGTGTGTGTTTTTGTGTGGCAGCAAGATGAGGTAACACAGTAGCAGCCCACCTGACAGGCTCTCAGAGAGCCTGGGGTCAAACTGAGAGGAGGTGAGCCTACAATAACAGAAAGGGGAGATTTAAAATAACACAAAAATAGTTTGAGTTGCTGGTAAAATGTTGTGAAGTGGTTCCTTGAGCTCTGGTTTAAACCTATTTCAAATTGAAGCCAAGTCACTTCAGGGTGGAAACGCTTTACTGAGGGAAAGGGAGTTCATCAGGATAAGAAAGGTACATTAGATACTGTCTAAGTGAAAAGATTGTCAGCACAGAAGTTGGATTTACATGTGAATGAGAATACTGTATCGATGCTCACCTACTGTATACTGGCCTTCTACTAAAAACCTGATATACTGATATACCTCATTTCCAACTGGTAATAACCTGCAACCTTTTATCTGCTTAAAGACATCTGATTTTGAATTTGCATCTTTGCATTTACAGCTAGCATTTCCAAGCATTCTTATTATCTAAATTCTGCCCACATCATAAATGGACTTCAATATGCAAATTAGGTAGGCAGTGCTGGCAGACTTTTCAACAGCCATGGTGCATCAGAGGTCAAGATAGGAAAAATGGGATACTTTCGAGGCACTTTTACAACATTTAAGGCAAGGGTCATGTGACCTGATGTTACAGTAGTTGACAACTACTTATACTGTAAGAAGGTAATCCGTGCCAGTGGAGAAACTTGTTAGCACTAGTGCTAGCTTTGGTACGCCCATTGGTCAATGATCCTCGCTTTGCACATTGTAGTGTTCCTTCAAGAAGCGGTGCACCTATATGAGCGTTGCTTATTTTTACTTTGCAGAGAAACTTCTTATCTGTACCTTTTTGACAGACAGCTGGAGATAGAAGGAAGAGGCAGAGTAAGGTGACCTTTCAACTTGTTGGGAGAACTTTTCTTAAGAACACATTGCTACAAAGTCCAACAGGTCAAGAAACGCAAGCAGTCAGACAATTAAATGAGTTGTAAACAAACCCTAGGTTACCCACACTTATTAGGAAGAGAAAACAAAGGAGAACAGTACAGTTATTACCCAAACTGCCTGTTGTAAAAATCCAACACAGTTTACAGACCAATGTCCTACTTCACCTTTGACCTACCACACTTGCCACTCTATTAGACAGCTCACAAGCTGTTTTCATACTTTATTTTGCATAGCAACAAGCATGATGTAACCATACGGTGTGCCACTGAGCCCATAGCTGAGCTTTGAGTTGTAAGATCTCAGCACCTGGCCAAATAATTGTTGAGGCATTTGTATCACAGACATCATGTCCCCACACCTTCGAGCTACAGGGCAACAGATATTATTATGGATACTAAATATCATCACAAAATCTCAGCATCACTCCAAAAATCATGATAGTGACCTTCAGGAAGCCATGATGGTGGTACATTGGTGTGGGTGGTATGTTATCTTTTCTGTCAGCTATTTGTTTGTCTCTTGTTGACTGCTTTTTTAAGGGATGAGAGGAGAGAACAAAGGTGAGGGTCTCAAACGTTTACTTTCACTTTCATCTCCACTCACAGGATTAGGCCTGTCTACAACTAAGGTCATGTGACTTGGCTTTCTGTGATATTCAGGTAGACCTGATGAGTGCTACAAGTGCACTCTCTGTGTCTCTGTCTCTCTCTGTATGAACATTTCCAAGTCTTGTTCGTTCTTGCTCTTTTTCCTCATTTTGTATGGCCTTATTACATCCCAGACAGCAGGGCTATTTGGGAGCAGACAGGACTGCAGGACACATACTCCATCACAGCAGCAGCCAGACACACACACACACACACAAATATGTCACCGTTGCTAGCTACATAATACTAGATGGGTTTTTCATCATGGAGAGAAACTTCTGGATTATGTAAATTATGCGTTGAGCATACAGATTAAAGATAGCTCTAGTTTATGTTCAGTGCTAATTATCAAATGTGAGCATGTTAACATGCTAAACTAAGATGGTGAACATGGTAAACATACCTGCCATCAGTATGTTAACATCGTCATTGCGAGCATGCCAGCATGCTGACATTAGCATTTAGCTCAAGGTACTGCTGTGCCAAAGGACAGCCTCACAAAGCTGCTAATATGGCTGTAGACTCAGTCTTGTTAACTGAGTCCCAGTAGAATCAGTGAGCAGAGTTAAAGAATTCAGAGATGCACAAAATTTATTTCCTCCATTATTCTCAAAGGCAAATTTGTGTCATCATAACTTCAACTTTTAATGCCAGAAAGGTAGACATTAAACTAAAAGGCTCCAGGGTAGGTATGTCAAGTCACATGACCAACAGTAATGACCGGTAATGACCATATGTCATTACCGCACAGCCAATCAACATCGCACTCGCGATTTACTTTGCCTCGTGGTATTCTTTTGGTTACATCTCTGGACTTTGCTGACCTCTGTAAAAATGATCCTGGTAACGTTACATAGCTGCCTTTTCGCCTCGTTTCTGTAATCCTTTCTTCTATGATTCTACCTATTTTCAGAGTTATAACCACAGAGAGATGCAGCACAGAATACCAATGTCTGATCAGACTGTAGGGCCTCTGGTTAAAGCAGTATTATGAGAGGGAGTGTTGTGACATGATGTAATAATATGGTCATGTTGTATTTATATAATTACCAATGTTACTGGAGTTAAAGTCTTATAGTGTAGTATCATCTGCTGTCTAAGTATTCATATTTAGAGATGTTTGTAACATCAGAGCCGCAGCATGAAAGACTGGAAAGGCTTAAAGGGAATGACACAGTTATCTCCATAATAGTGAACCATCAATAACATTATCAACATTATATCTTACTTTAGTTAGTTTAGTGCAGTTTAGCTTAGTGCACATCTACATAAAACTTAAGATTTAACTTGAAGTTATCATTGTAGAAACCTCTGTCACTCTGAGCTGATCATGACATATGTGCTGTTTAGTCATGTGACATGACGTACCTACTCCTACGTCTTGGAATCTAATTTCCACCTTGCCAGTATCCCATTGGACACTTACTGTGGCGGTCAGTGTATTTGGGGTCAAAGTTAGATTAAGTTGAACTGCGGCAGCAAGACCTTGTGGAAAATCAGGACAGTGCTCACTCAGCAACGGTACTATGGTGCAGCCACTGTCTGCCTTGGAAATAATGGCTTTGCTGTGTGCATTGTAGAACTTGTGAATTTGGTGTGAAAGTTAAGATTGCATTAGCACTGCATCATAAAACACTCTTTTCATGAAAGCTGGAAACTATTTTGTTTAACACCAACTAAACAGTACTCAGCGACATATCCATCCCACAAACCTAATTCCCAGTTGACACAGAAGGTGCAATAGTTGCTAACAGCAGTTGATTAATTTTTTTTAGTGAAGAATAATATCAATTTAAAGGCACACATTATGGATTCTACACATGTTCAGTTTTGCTAGTCATGGGAAGTACTGTACAGCCTGAGAACAATTGCATACAATCTTCTCCCTACAGCTTTCTAAAGTCTGACAAAATATACATATATTATATATTATATGTAAAATGCATAACATAAAATATGGTATCTCAGTTTCAGCTTGAGACTATAAATTTATAAGAGAAAGTCTATGTTACAAACTGCGAATTTACAGTGTGAAATACATGGACATTTATTAGACAGAGAGGGTCTAATAAAAGAGTCAAGTGATTTGGGGTCCCATTCTAAGGTCTAAAAGTCAGGATTAAACTGTGTTGCATCACTTTTACCATTCTTATATACAATACAGGAGCACCCTTACAACAGTTATTTTACCAGCTACATTGATCTCATCCACACCACAATTTCATCATCCACAATTTTTGTCTCCATTTTGCATAGATATACTGTAGCTACGCAACCCTAAGTAGCTATAGTATGGAGGACGATGATGTCCCCGGTATTAGTCCCACCAACAAAGCTCTGACTGGTCAACACCAGACCTTGAATATTTGGGGGGGAAAAAAATGGAAAAAAGTGAATTCTGGATTGGGTAGTGGGGGAGGGTAACACGACCGTTCACAACAGTGGTTTGTAGGATTTGTACCATATCCTGAAGTTTTACATAATGTGTAGCAGACATGCTCTGTGAATCTCTCAGATGCTTTAAAATATGAAACAGAAACACAAACAATTTGTTTATGAATTGCTGTTTCATACTGTTAAATGTTTGTTTAAAAATACATCTGCCCTTGCATCTGCTATTATTAGTATCCATTCATCCATCCATCCATTAGCTATGGGTGGAGGTTAGGG
Source organism: Xiphias gladius (assembly GCF_016859285.1). Classification (NCBI taxonomy): domain Eukaryota; kingdom Metazoa; phylum Chordata; class Actinopteri; order Istiophoriformes; family Xiphiidae; genus Xiphias; species Xiphias gladius. The sequence continues at coordinate 1,215,925 of NC_053411.1, forward strand.
TTAGGCTTATCCTCAAATGATAAGCGGTATAGTTTAAGGGGGGGCTGGAATTAATCCCAGCTGACATTGGACGAGAGGCAGGGTACACACTGGACAGGTCAACAGTCAATCACAGGGCTGACATATAGCGACAACAACCATTCACACTCATATTCACACCTATGGAAATTTAGAGTCACCAGTTATCTTAACCTGCAAGTCTTTGGACTGTGCTGGAGTACCTGGAGGAAACCCACACAGGTACAGGGAGAACATGCTAATTCTACAGAGAAGGGCCCTGGCCAAACCAGCGTTCGAACCCTGTGAGGCAACAGTGCTAGCCACTGCACCACCATGCGTCCCTTACTATTATTATTATTATTATTATTATTATTATTATTAATAATAATAATAATAATAATAATAATAATAATAAACCAAACAATCATGCCTTCTATATGACTTGCCAACCAAAAGCACTAAACAGTTCAAAATTTTTATTGAAACAGGTTGGAAAGGAGAAATAGTGTGACGAGCTCTGTCATGAGGTCATTATTCACTGCAGAGTTCATTTGTCAGTTGTAGTATATTTAGCTCTCTGTTCATTGGTTTCTGGAAAAGACAAATGTGACTCTTCCTTTACCTCTCTCTTTCCTCTTTTTTTCTCTCCCACACACTCAATACAGATTTGCCCTTCCCCTTGAGTAGGCGGTTAGAGAGTGAATGATGTGAGTGAAGGAGAGGGAAGCCAGAAAAAGAAAAGAAGACCACAAATGTCAAAGAAAAACAGGATGGACAGAATGCTGAGCTGCAATATCAAAACCATTGATAGTATATATACAGTTTTACAGAGATAACGTTTTGCTTGTTTGCCAACAAAAAAAAGTCATGCTACTAAGAAAATGTGAAAATGATCACATTTAAAAGGGCTCAACATGTGTCACCGGTATTTTCCAAACTCAATTGCTTATATTGAAGTAATTATTATTTTTGTTTTCAGTTAATGTTTCAGTTATTTTTTTGAATAGCCAATTAATCCTTTGTTCCATAAAAGGTCGAAATAAAGTGAAAAATGCTTATGAAATTTTCCCAGAGCCCAAGGTGACATCAATAAATAGCCCATTTGTTTATGCAACAGTCCAAAACCCAAATATTGAATTTACAATTAGAAAATCAGCAGATCCTCCTATTGGAAAAGATGGATCCAGTTAATGCATTTTTAATTGATAAATGTGGTTATATTCAGTCTAAGTTATGCCACTTAGAAATGCCATTATTTGGTAGGTTTTACGCAGTTTTAAATTATTTGGATGCATTACCTTTACTGTGTTTCCACAAGTTTTCAACACAAAACAAATAAAAATGAATAGAGGACACTGCAATGTTGTCCAAAATGAGGGAATCTATCATATTAGCTCTGGTGCACCACGCTGTTTTATTTAACCTTTTTCTGCTCCACAAAGTTTGCAAGTTATGACATAGGGGTAAATGGTATTAACATGTCTCTTTATCATTTTTTGTCTTAGCTCTGTGTCTGGTTAGCGACCAGGCTAGCAAGCCTTCTGACTGGCATGTAGCAAGCTTGGCAAGCAAGCTATTGTAGCTAACTACCTCTAACATGGTACTGGTTAGCATCGCAGCTACAGTAGCTCACCAACTAGCCTCGCAAGTCATCATTAAGCTTCCAGGACCACCCATTTCACAGGGACACATGAATGAATCTTGCAGTGCCACTTTCTGGTGCTTTAAGACACCAGGGGCCTCATTTATAACCTTTGCGTATGCACAAAACGGGCCTGAAAGAACCGTACGCCACTTCACATGCAAAAGTTGGGGTATATAAAAACAAACTTAATGGGAGAATGTGTGCACATGTACGGAAAATCTGACCCATGTCTGCAAAAATTTTGGAGAGGGGAAATTTGTGATGCAATGTGAGGTGGTGAATTGAAGCCAGGTTTTAGAAATTGAATGTGAGAAGCATCATTATACATAATAATGCCTTTCACACATTTAATTTCATTTCACAACACAAGTTACTTATAGATCTCGATATCATAAACATTCAAACCACCAGTGTTATTTGTGCTCGTGCTTGTGAGCCATAACTATTCCATGAGCACCTTTCAATCGTAAAAAATATAAGCCAACTGAAATCGCAAATCAAATTTCGCTCAATATTTCATCAGCACTGTCTCACCATCACATTCCCCACTCCAGAGGAGGAGAGCGCTGGACTGTCTGCTGCTGATACTTGCGGTCAGTTGTGGAGTGCACTGCATCTGTTGAAATGTTAAGATGATGCCGGGATTTGGCATCTAGCGGGATTCAGGAAAGTCAGGCTTCTGCTTTTTCCTGATATTAAGGGTGAATATAGGGTGAGTCCTTTTAACCTCAACCACGTGAACAAGGCTAAGTAATTAAATTATCATCATCATTGTAGAAATCCAAGATAATATCACATAGCATTAAAGAACTGCAGAACAGAGCGTTAATAGTTTTTAATAATATCTTCTAAAAATCTGTGCATACTGCATATCAAGTAGTACGAATTTAGTTTTCATATAGTTTGTGTGTGTAAAATCACTGCAATGAACACGGCTGTGCTGTCAGGCACGCAGAACACACAAGAAAGACAGCGATGGCCGCCACACACACACTGCCTTCTCCAGCCACCTCACCCGACACCCCCTTCATTTATAATTAACTGTGACAATGAGAGAAACACCTGTATGCTGGATATTGAAGTTAAATACAGCATTTATTATGTTTTTTTTATACATTTAGCGTGTGATTTCATCAGCTATGTACATGTCTATAGCCTATAGATGCTTAACAAAGACCAAGAATTGAGCTTTGGTGTCTCTGTGCCTGTGTCGCTGGCCGGTCCATACTGTGACGGTGTAAAACAAAGCATTCAAGGTACCCACCTCCATGTCTGATCACTTTTTTTATTCTGGGAAATTGTCCTGTTTTTTATATTAATAGCTGCTGCAGCCATCAACCCTCAGACTTTGTTTTGTTTGTAACACTGCCTCCATTCTCCACAGGAATAATATGTATATCAAAGTTCATCAGGAATTTGCTTTGACCATATGCGGTGAACTGTAGGATTGTTTGGGAGGAGCATGAAGCTTGCCAAAGTGCGCACATTTTCAAGCTGATTGTGATTTATAAAGGGAAATTGTGTGGAGGTGTTCGTGCGCACAGTTTTATAAGTCTGATTACTTTTTTGCGTACGCCATTTCTAGCTTTTGTGCTCACGTTCACTTTTAGTATAGGTCCTACGCACTGTTATAGAAATGAGGCACCAGATTATTACCTGTAAAGATGTTATAACTTAGCATGTAAAGAAGTCTTACGTGATAACAAGACACCTGACCAAGTAGCTTGCAATACAGTTTTGCAGTGTGTTATGTGATGTGATGTTCCTTTGTAGTGTTGTATGTAGTCATGATTGTAATCCCATGTGGTGACTAGTGTTTTTACTGAGATGACTGTTAGAACATTAGAAAACTATCTGGATGTGGTTTATTACAAATTGGGCTATAAAAGGACTATTCCTATCTGTCAGGATAACCTGCAGGTTTGTTTACAACTTGTCTGATGATCTGACTTCTTTTTTGTCCAATCTGACTTATTTTTTGTGATGTCACTAAAATCCCAGATTTCAGCAATTAAAGAAAAACAGTTAATTACATCTCAGGTTTTATTTTCATAGCTCTAGCCATCAGTTCTAGAAGTTATGATAAGAAAGCACTCAGCAAGATAATAAATTATTATTTTTTCTTTCTTTTTTAGATTTATTTTTCAATTCAAATACATTTTTCTAAGTTTTATTTTCATCTTTAGAGTTTGCACTATTATACCTTCAATTTTTAAAACCTTAATTGAGGGTTGTTGATGCATTAACAAATAATTAATTCAGTAAATTAAAGACAATAAAGTATATAACAAAAGAATGACACATTAAAATAATGAAAATAATTGATGATGCAGTGTGTATTGTGTTGTACATGGTTGTGTTGCATTGCCTTATATTGCATTGTAATGCAATTACAACAACGACTGTATGATTTGTTGTCTAGTGTTCGATATCGAGATACAAATCTTTGTGATATGTACAGTGGTGTTGTATTGTAATGTTGTGATACACAGTGTTATGTTGCGTGGTTCTGGTTGGTGTTTTTGCAGAGTTTACAGGGCAGTGTTATTTGCACTGTTATGTGTTGTGTAATACTGTGTGTGAGAGTGTGCTTAGCCTAAGCACCATCAGCAGTAGCACCTGTCAATCTTACCACAGACCCTCCAAGCCAATCCACTGTGCTCCTATGGACTGCCTTCCCATAATCTCTTTCTCTATTATTCTCTCCTTCCTTTGTCTTCCTTTGTCAGACAGCTTTTCTTTGTTTCACTCTTCTCTCTCTCATCCTCTCTCTCTGTCTCTCTCTCTCTCTCTTTCTCTCCACCCCCCAGGATAGGATGTGGCTGTCGGTTGATTAGAAAATGCATGGCACAGAACAGGCAATCCATCACCCTGCCAAAGCCCGCCACTTCCGCACATGCGCTTGCTGACACATACTCCCAAACACACACAAACAACCTCTACCTCTCTCTCCTCTTCCTCATTGCCCTCCTGTCTTCATCATCCCAACAGATACGTTCAAGGTTTGGTTTGTTTTTTTCCAGGAGACCAGCAGCGTCTGACATCTGCCCCTCCTTTAATTTAATTCCTTCACCTCTCCTTGCCCTTCAAATCCACTCCTCCTCCTCCTCCTTCTCATCAGCATCCACTCATTCACCCACAGCAGTCATGCCTCTTTTGCTTTTATAGATTATCCTCATGGTAATTTTACTTTGTTCATTTACAGTGGAGAGATTTAGAAAAGTACAAATCATCTTTATAGTGAATACCATTGCACTGGACTGAGGCCTTTCATCCACCCTCCATCATCTGCAAAGTAGGTAGTGAAAATCCGTACAGGTATGAAATAAACAGCTCTTGGTTTCAGATTGTTCTCAGAGCTCTTTTGTTTATACCTGTACAGATTTTTTTTGTATGACATACACGTTTTTTACACAACACTTGTACACAACCACAGTTTACAAACTGGCAAAATGGGTTGAGATTTTCAAGGAGTTGTGGTAATTCCAGAAGTAATCTCCACTACTGTAAATTTCCATTTCAAAGGTTTCTTGTAATCATATTCTCAGTGTTTCTCTTCCCAGAAGCATGAGAGTCTCATGGATTATTTAATAGATATACTGGATGTTACGGCTGTCAGTTTTAATTATCCAAATTTTACCTGTACCCTTCCACATCTTAAAGCAAAAATGTTAGTACCACTTAAATGGCCACATTTGAAGGCAGTAAGTGGCTTTTAGACGCTCTGAGCCAGTCAGACAAGCTCAACATTCAAAGTACACTGAGGCTTTTAGTGGCACAAGCAGCCAAATTTTAAGCTATTTGATTGACTGTACTGATTATACCAACATGCACCTTGGGGGCCGTAGTTAAATCCTCTTCATACACAGGCTTGTACCGTTTACTTTTTGTCTAAGAACCAGATATTTTCCAACGGCATTACCGACTGCAGGTACCTTTAGTACTAATGATTCAACCAGGAGAGTTGTGCAGTATGTCCATCCAAGCCTTGGAACTGTCAGTCCCCCAACACTGTCTACATTCAGGCAATGAACAGCAGTTTTATTTCTGGAACCCTGGATGCCCTAAAATACCCCCCCCCCCCCCCCCACTTCATAACTCTATGTAGCTAGGATCTCTGGTATCTGGTATCTGTTACCCTCAAAACCTTCAGATGAACTGTAGCTTGAAGGTGTGTAGCTGATTTCAGATACAGATGCACAGATTGATGCTATTCCTTTACACACCAAATAACAAGCGCTCCCAGAAATAGAAGCATTCCTTTCGCAGTTATACTGTCATCCCCGATATCATTCATAATTGTTTTGATGGAAATGCCTTTCAAATGCATCAGCGTTTTTGCATCAAATTAGTCCTTATGTTGGTCTACCATTCTTCAGCAGTTAAAATGTAGAATTCAGAGAATTACAAAAACTACTAATTCAGATAGGTGACTCCTTAATCTTTCCAAGACAAACCAATTTGCAGTGGTGTTGGGAAGATACATTTTAACATTTAGATTTTATGATGAGTCATTTTGAGACCATAAATACATATAAAATGAATGATACTTTTTTTAACAAAATTTCTTCTGTCAAGACTGAGAGGGAACTGGAAATTCCCCTCAAACAGCACAGCATTTTACCACCCAGAGGAAGCCCTCCCTTCACTTCTCATTTCTTCCCCTCTATCTTATTTTCTTCGCTCTCACCCCATTTGCTTCTGTCCATGCAGCCTCCCCTGAGTCCACTCTCCCTCCACCTCTGCATCACTACCAGCGCTCAATATCCAGCCAGGGCAACAGAGAGCCTGGGTAATGAAATGGCCACTGGCTGCCTGCATCTGCCTACTGCCATCCGTCATCTGATTATGAGGAGGTATTCTCCTCATCTGGCCTCTTTAGATGGCCAAAATTCAATAACATCTAATAATGACCATGCAGTTCACTTATGGGTAGTGAAATCTGTATGGGTTAGTTTTCTGTGGATGATGATCCCAAAGGACTTTTCCTTAATGCTAAAGCAAAAAAATAATACAAGAAGGAAGAGAAGAGCGTCCAAACTTGGGACAGTGTTTTCAGTATTATTACATTTACGTTCCCAGGATGGTTATCTAATCTGCTCGAAGGGAGAACAAAGCTTGTAGGGCTTTGTCATGCTTTTGCACTAGTAGCTTTCCACTATGTAGGTGGTGTCGCCCACTTTTGATTAATAATAGGCTTGAGCATTAAGAACTGGCTTAGATCCCATGTGCAGAGACAGGGACTGAGCTTTGTTTGACTTGTGTAAAATCAGTGTCAAAATATCCACATAGTGACTCAGTGGTAGAAATGATCCGTCTTTTTAGCAAATTATTCATATTTTGTCTACTCTCTTGACAGTTTCATAACGCTTGTCATTGGACATTTTGTTGGTGTATTACAGATTTCTCTTATCAAAAAATTGTATGTTGAGTCCAGTGTGTTTTAATGAGGACCATAGGTTAATTTGTCAGGGTTGCAATTGAAAGCTTTGAAATGCCATTATCATAAATGAAGGGAAAGAAGAAATGAAAGGCAGTAATAGTGAACCTGCTCCACCTCTCTGTTTGGTGGCCGCTGCTCAGAGAAAGGTTGCATGCCTCCTGGGCTTTGTTAAGAATCTCAGTTAAGGCAGTTTGTCAATTGATGGTTATCTGGTTGTTAACTTTAAGAGCCTGTGAAGAGGACATGCTCTCTTGTTTCCAGTACTCCTTCTTTCTGGGCTCCATATCACTCACCAGGAGCCATGAAGTGTAATTCATCACCACGAGTAAAATGGCACAGCTTATCACATGAATTACAAAGTATTAACAGGATTCATAAATGCAGCTATCAGTTTATGTGGCTTTTTGGAAAAAGCTTAATCACTTTTGCCCATCCAATCCTATTAGGATGGGCCAGCTGTGCTGTAAAGGCTCTTGGTCAGCAAACAGAAAACACTTCAGTTGCATAAAGAGGATGACAATTACCAGAAGAGTCAACGTCACAAAGACTGAAGCTGGTCACCAATTCTGTGCTGTAGTAATAACACACATTCAGCAAGTTACTCCTGAATTAGATTTTATTTCTATTTGGTTTTTTAAAATGGAAGACTGAAGAGCTGTAAATGAGTGGCTTTGCATCAGAGCCTGATATAACAGCATGGCTAGGTGATCGCATCATTGGATTCATTGTAAACATCCTGCGCTCAAATGACAAATAAAATCAAGTGCTGAATCAGTTCAGTTAGCAGACTTGGTATTTTTACATTTTACAAACTGTGGCTAGTTATTTCATTCATTTGCAGATTTGGTATGCATACCAATCTGCAAAATGAATATATGTACTTACCATGTATACAGACATATATACAGATGTTTATAATACTGTAATCGATGTTTTTCCTCATCTTTGACACATGATTTTTTGCTTACAATCTAATGTTGAAATTGTTGACTTGGGTGTACATTTCTGTATAACCACCAAGTGGTATCCCATTTTACCCATATTTATCATTAAACAAATTTCACTTAGAGGTCAGTCAAGGAATTGACTATTTATAGAAAATTGTTATGCTGTTATATTTGGTGGAAAAAGCTCTGCTCTTTGAGGGAGCTTTGAACAATCTGAACAGCAACAAGAATTCTGCATGAAAAACAAAATACCTGTTAATAAATATATACATACAAATTAGATTATATTTAAATCAGCAATACCAAAAATAAAGCACTCAAGATTTGGATGTTGGTAGTCAGCTGGCAGCCAAACAGCTGATGAATGAGCAAGTGACTGTAAAACATGAATGAAACAGCAGATGCCAATCGGCTAATGCAGGCACTGATGCCAACACCTTCTCCAATACTCTGTTTGGTGATCTTAAGATCTGTTCAGACAGAAAGCAAGGCTAATTTTCACCCTTAATCATATGAATATGACTGCATAACTATTTTTGCAGTCTGTTTATTTGCCCCAAATAAACCTATGTACATACTGAGTGGACCATGTTTGGAGTGTCTGTTCAATCACAAGTATCTCCAGTTGATTCTGTTATTTTCCTCCAGTTACGAGCCCCCATGCTATTGTAGATCCTGGCATATCATAGGATTATTTGTATACAGCCTAGAGTTTGAAAAGAGCTCTTTTATTTACAAGGGACACATGGTATGTGACCACATACCAAAAACTTTTTGTACTTTTTTCAGCAATCATCCTGTGTTTTATTGCATGTTATTTTTTAGCATTGAAATGAGATTTCTTCATTGGTAACACATGATTTTCTCTTTCTTTCCGTCCCTAGCAGCGAGCCCCAGTTGTGGCCGGTGGGCATGGTTTTGGAGGGTAGCTCAGAGGCGCTGTGTCCCCCCCCATCTCTGGAGCTGCGCCCATCCTGCAACAAGAGCCAGTCCTCGCCTCCTTTGAGTACAAGCTCACAGCCCAATGACGGAGTCTTCCCTGAGGAAAAGGAGCCCATCAAGTACGGCGAGCTCATCGTCTTAGGGTAAGATACTAAAATGTCTCTGCTGCTGTATATTGTACTTTTACTACTGCTCTACTTGTGATATGCATGAGTATGTTATACCGTAGGTTCTCAGTCGTCCACTAGATTCCTAATCTCTGGTACCCGAACCAGGACCCCAATCAAGCTGGGTCCTGTTGTATTTCTGTGGGTCTCAGGTCTATGTGTGTTCTTGGGTTCCCTTTGGAAGAGGTCTCTATTTTTCAAAATTAAATCAGGCACTTTGGATCCAGGTAGGTTTTCCACAGTTCTGTTTTAGATCTCATTCAAAGGTCTTTAGTGTGAATGTGGCTTTTAAATTCAGTGAAGAACTACATTAGAAGAGCATATTTTACAATCTCAAGTACTGCGCTCTCACTGAGGTGCTTTAAATAGAGGTCCTCATGAATTCACTTGGTTCCTGGTTCCCGAGACCCCACCCAGTACCAGAGTGAGTTATAATCAGTCTTGATTGGGTTGGGTTGGATTTTTGTGTGCGTGTGTGTGTGTGTGTGTGTGTGTGTGTGTGTGTGTGTGTGTGGCTGGGTTTGTGTGTGTGTGTGCGTGTGTCTTCTTGGGTCTTTTCCAGATCAGGTCTCTTTTTGTGAAAAGATGTTTGAAATGGCAGGCAGGCAATGTTTCTGCAAAATCAGACCAACGGCAATCACCTGAAATACACTCTGCAAATGGACAGATGTGCAGTACAAAATTTGATTTACCTAACATCCATGGATGGATTACTGCACGCAACTTCTTGTTAGTGACTAGCCAAACAGATGAAATTCAATGGGTTTCTTGGCCCAGCAAAACAATATTTTTACAAACCAATATTTTTTTTATGTAAGTTGCCCACTTTGGACAGTAATTAAAAAAAGCTCTTACTTAGTACCTATCTTCGAGAACATAGGCTCCACCAGCTACTTAGTAGCCTCTTAATATTATGCATTTTCAACATATATGTTTGTTTTGGATTAGTGTGACAATAACTCCATTATCACAAAAAGCCCTTTCATTGGTTCTTCTGTTGGGCAAGCTGAGGACTGGTCAGGTGAATGACTATATGCCCAGTCTACTGTAAAATACCTTAATTAGTCAGAGGAAAAAGAGTTCATTTGACTCCACTCAAAGGTGTCATTCACACGCTGAGCCACTGTGGCAAATTTAAACCTTAAACTCCATGAAGAACAACAAAAAGACAGACAAATGGACATAGACTGCATACAAGTATGAGAGAAGGATATCTTTCCCACAAGGATGGTACACAGCATGGTGCTACTCCAGTCACTGAGACACAGACAAATGCTTCCACTCTTCGACCTATTGATCCATGCACTGATGGATGATGAAAATGGCTTGGTTCTCTGTCAATGTGATTACAGAGAGAGGGGGGCATTACCTGTCACTGACATTTTACAACATCCATCCAGTCATGGCTTCTCTGTGGCCAGCAGAATATTACTGGAAGGAGTGTTTTTCATCATAAATGCAGCATAATACGGAATACTCATGGTTGGTAATACTAGATAATTCACCCAATCTGAAATGAATCCATGGAACAGACAAAGGGTCTTTTATTTGGACCCCTTTGGTATATGGCCAGTTTGGTACCTAATTTCAGTAAACATTATATTATTTAGTACTATTCTGGGTTCAGGAAATCATATTTCACAGAGTCAAAACAGAGCCTAATTTTATGTAATAATAGAGGCTACTGGATGTGATAACCTACACCTCATACTCAGCGTGTAAATATTAGGGGCCATTCCACAGGGATCAAATTTAGGAACCTTACTCTTCATAATTTATGTAAATAATATGGAATTGATTGTGATCTTCTTCTTTATGCTGACAATTCTGTCTCATTAGTTAGTTCAGAAAGTGTGTTTGGCATACAAAACAATAGAAATAAAATGCTTCTTAAGTCTAGTTGTAAGAAAATTTTCTCTATGGCTACAGTATGATACAATCAATAAATGACTACATGTAATTTCTGTTACTGTGGTCTTTTAAAACACCACTTAAAAGGCCCACTTAAAAATTTTGCAAAATAAGATGATATGTTATATCTTTGATTATAATAAAAGAACCAATTTAAGTATAGGGAATTTTTAAATAAATTGTTTGACATTGCTAACAGGTTTCAGTATCTAGCAGCAGGTCATGTGTAAAAATACCCAAATGGCCACCAGACTATTTACAGTCGTTTGAGCATACTAGAGACCAGCATATGTGTCATATTTGGCAAAGTCAAAATTCAGTAAAAATTCAAAGATATGGTACTTTTGGACCTACGTTGTTTGAACATGTGGGGGATAAAATTCAAACCTGATTACCTGATGATGTAAGAAGAGAATGGAAAGAGGAGATCTGGTAAATGTCTTTAGTTTTTAAGTAAATATGTACAATTTGTACAATGTTGAATACTATATGTACTATAATTAAATCTGCATGTCACAACTTCCATGTAAGACAGTAACATAACAGAGGCACAGCATTCTGTGTTCTTGTCATGATTTGGCGCAGACCAGAACTACTATGGGAATAAGTTATTTTAACTTTAAGTCTTTTTATTCTGTGGCATGCTTAAATTTAATGTATAAAACTAAGAGTGTATGTATTCTTTATGTCATCACATTTTTGACTCAATTTAATTTATTTTGTACTGAACCTTTACTTAATCTGTGTCAAAACTCACGGCTAAATAGTAAATACTCAGTAGTTTATTCCATAGTATGACATGTTAATTGAGATTTTGGATACTTAAGAATCATTAATATGAGTCATAATTTTTCATCATCACTGACAGGTGTAGTGTTGAATGCCACTACAAAGTGCATAAATTTTACATTTAGAATTTGGACACTCAAATGAAATAGGAAAGTAAATACAAAGGGGTTGCTAGCAAATAAGGAGTGTTTTCAGTGATTTTTACAATCCATATTTCATATAACAAAACTCAGTTTGGCTACTCGCTACACCCAACTGATTATAGTCAGTCGATACAGAACCAGTCAGGAAAGCTGTATTATTTTCTGTTTTAAAAACCAGGAGAGCCAAATGGCAAAGTAGAAGCTACTGAAATAAATTAATGAGTGAAAACAGTATTTCTGTTGAAATTAATTAATGTTACAATTAAGTACATTTTATTCTTATGCTTCACAGGCACAATGGGTCGCTGGCCAATGGGGACAAGGGTCGAAGAAGAAGTCGTCTGGCCCTTTACAAGAGACCCAAAGCCAATGGGGTCAAACCTGATGTTATCCACAATGTCTCAACACCTTTGGTGTCAAAGGTGAGTAGTCGCAGCACTGGTCTTATAGTGCAGGATGTCATTCAGACTGAAGGAGTGTCAAGTGGTTTCCCTGACACAAGCTTAAAAGAACCAGATTCTTTATCCTAAAACATAGTAGATTATTTTAGGATAATTTACTATGGAGCGCATCTGTCATGGAATTAATAATCTGTTCTGTAATACCAACATATTAATGTGAAATGTTCGAAAGAAAAGTTTGAAAAAAAGAAATTACATTGAGGGTGGTGAATTAAATAGCAGTGACTGTAGTTTCTAAGAATTTAGTCATAATTCTCCTACTGGATGCAAGCTCTAAAACTGCTGAAGTGTTCATTTCGGGTGTTGGCAAATGGGAGAGTTAAAAGGACAAATTTCAATTTTAATTTTGTGTTGTGTTGTTCATGTTCTCTAATGATGGCTGTGGTGGCCCAGTTTACTTAAGATGAAGGAAACAAACCTTCCAAAATGTTTATCTAATTTATTATTAACACTTTTCATTTTTTGTTAGGAAATTGGTTAACTTGGAGATATTTAAATGGCCAATAGATACCAGTTATTGGCTGTTTGAATACCAAAATGTCAAAATACCAAAATCAGCCCTGAAAATCCATTTTGGTAGAATCTTATTTGTGATTATATTTTATTTTCTTCACATACACCATTAAAATATATAATATATTGAACGTGGTTTCAGTTGTCTACGTGTTTAATTGTTCTATATCAGTGCTTAACTTATATTAGAGTGTAAGTAACCAAAGCAGCAATACTTAGAGTTTCAGCTACATCACTGGTTAAAGACAATTTTGTTACAGTGCTCAATGGCGGGTCCACCACTTTGGTCCAAACTAAATTATCTGAAATGAATTGGCGCATTCTATCACGAAATGAACAGGTGTTTACAGGCAGCCAAGTTAGCGCCTTTGTCGCTAGATTTACCAACTTTTTAGACTCCTTTTAGCGACTTTTGTTCACAAAAGTGCGTAGCGATAGGGGTGGGAGGATCGATTCCAAAATATAGATACTACAGACACTATGTCTTGTTTTTGAAAATTGATTCTAGCGTCAATAGGATCAACAGCATTTTCAGTTTCTCTCTTCAATGTTGCACCCATTTATTCAAAGAGTATAACTGTCTGTGCAAACAATGTTCCGTTATTGTGAACACATGTAAGTGCACGTACTCTTTGCTTCTCCACTGCTGTTGTGGCGTTGTGTGAACACCACGGTGCACACTGAGACTACTGCCACCAATCCAACACATGAATGTGGTGAATGGCTGATTGAAAGAGGAGAACATTGTGGAGCTATCTTACAGCTGCAAATGCAAACATTGCAGACTTCAATGTACTGTATGTAAGAAGGCTGTTTGTTACTGTGGCAACACCCCCAATTTGTTTAAACACTTAAAAAATCAGTAGAAAGAGAACTCTTTGCTGGAACAGAAAAGAAGGGAGGAGGAGGGAAGTGCCTCAGACAGACCCCTGACACAGAGTAGACTGGCAGAGTCTTTTCAGAGAGGGAGGGAATACCTAGGTATATTAGTGAAAATTAATATTTTAGTCAAATCTTAAGTATTGTTTTATGTTTCTTTAATTGGTCATCATTAGTTGTTACTTAAGCAGACGGATTAATATAGACTATATGCAGACATTCAATTAATATATTCAGCCCACTAAAACGTGATATCAAAGTTATTTTAAATTAATTTAAAAAAATATACCTCATGTATGTATTAAGATTAAGCCTATGGAGGATACATGTACTTAATAAATCATGACACACTGCTCTCCCTTACATGAAAGTACATAAGCCGATTTTAATAATAAAATGTATCTGTACTGGTGTTGATATTGGCAATTCTGGCCCTGTATTACTTGGTATCAGATTGAAAAGAAAATTTTAGGGTATCGCCCACCCCTACCTAGCAACAAATTTAGCGACTTTTTGGACAAACCTTAGCTACTTTCCATGGAAGAGAGTAGCCAGTATAGCCCTGTGAGTTTGCAATTGGGCTTTCCCTTTGCACGCACACCTCTCTATGCGTCTCGTTCAATTGCCCGCACGGCAACTGACACGGATGTGAATGAACTTATAACTTTCTTTCTGAGTGATCATTTTACAAGTAAATATAGCTGAAATCACAGCACAGCACAAGTCTTTAACTTATGTGTCTGGTGACTTTATCAGATGCAGTGCGGTTATAAAATCAGGATTTTAGCAGGGCAGAGCAGCAGCTTGGAAATGGCTTGGAAGTGACTGCTGGTTAACATGTAGTCTTAATAGGCCGCGTTTCAGTCATTATTTCATACTTGTTCTGTTGTCTGAAAACAGAAAGAGAAAAACATGTAAATGAGAACAGCTTTAGTGGATTAAATTACTGTATATGTAAGCAGAGACAGTAGGAGAGAAGCAAACAGATAAAGGGCGCTCCAACCATATACTAGGTTTTGACCTAGTCTTGTTCATCTAGCACCACCATCAGATCAAATGTTTAATTTGTTTGCGTACTCTGGTTTATGATCAGTTACCTGCAAAACTAATGACAATCCCATCAGCCTTAGCTGTACTTTGTGTTTGGTGCTAATTAGCAAATATTAGCATGCTAACATGTTAAACTAAGATGACAATCACGATGAAAATAGATGACAATGCACTCTAAGATGTGAACACTGCTCTGCATCTGGTGTCAAGTCTAAAATTTTCTAAATTGTATTGTGTGTGTGTGTGTGTTCGTGTGTGTATATACAGTTAGGTCCATAAGAATTTGGGCAGTGACACAATGTTCATAATCTTGCCTCTGTACACCACCACAGTGGATTTGAAACGAAGCTGTCAAGCTGTGATTGAAGTGTAGACTTTCAGCTTTAATTCAAAGAGTTTAACAAAAACATCACAATAACCAGTTAGGAATTACAGCCATTTTTATACAAAGTCCCTCATTTTCGGAGGCTCAAATGTAATGGCCAGTTGACTGACAAACAGTTTCATGGCCAGGTGTCGCATGTTCCCTCGTTATTTCATGACAAATTAAGCAGATAAAAAGGTCTGGAGCTGATTCAAAGTGTTGAATTTACATTTCATAGTTTTTCATGGGAATTCTCAACATGTGGTCCAAAGAGGTATATAAAAACCTATTAGACAGATAGCAGAAACTTTAGAAGTGGCCAAATCAACAAATTGGTACATTCTTTAGAAAAAGGAATGCACTGGTCAGCTCAGTAATACCAAGGTGTTTGAGAGAAGATAACAGAAGACAACAAGAGGGGATGATGGCAGATTTTTTCCTTGGTGTTGAAAAACCCTTCAACATCACAACATCTAGCCAGGTCAAGAACACACTTGAGGAGGTGGGCATATCGCTGTCAAATGTACAATTAAGAGACACCTTCTTGTAAATACAGAGGGTTTACCACAAGGTGCAAACCACTGGTAAAGCTCAGGAACAGCAAGGTCAGATTAGACTTTGCCAGAAAACATCTAAAAAAAAGCCTGCCCAGTTCTGAAACAAGATTCCTTGGACAGATGAAACCAAGATTAACTTGCACCAGAATGATGGGAAGAGAAAAGCATGGAGAAGGAAAGGAACGGCTCATGATCCAAAGCCACCACATCATCTGTCAAACATGGTGAAGGCAGTGTTATGGCATGGGCATGTATGGCTACCAATGGAAATTGGTCACTGGTGTTAATTAGTGATGTGACTCCTGATAGAAGTAGCAGGATGTATTCTGGAGTGTATAGGATGGTGCTTCAAAGTACAGATGGATAATGACTCAAAACATACTGCGAAAGCAAACCCAAGAGCTTTTCAAGGCAAAGAAATGGTATATTCTTCAATTTCTAAGTCAGTCACCTGATCTCAATCCAACTAAGCATGCTTTTTATCTCTGAAGAAAAAACTGAGGGCAGGAAGAACCATAAAGAAGCGGCATCTGAAGGCGGCTGCAGTAGAGGCCTGGCAAAGCATCTAAAGGGAAGAATATATTTAGAATTATGTTGGTTTGTCCAATTACTTTTGAGCCTCTGAAAATGAGGGACTAGGTATAACATTGGCTGTAATCTCTAAACGATTAATGTGATTTTTTTTGTCAAACCCCTTGAATTAAAGCTGAAAGTCTACACTCTTTGTTTCAAATCCATCATGATGGTTTACAGAGGCAGTATTTCGCAAGCTGTGTCACTGTCCAACTACTGATGGACCTACCTGTGTGTGTGTGTGTGTGTGTGTGTGTGTGTGTGTGTGTGTGTAGGGTAATAAACTGTCACACAGAACTTGACTATAGATGTTTTCTCTCCATCATAAGAATAAATTTTAAATACCTCCACCAAGGAGGTTATGTTTTCACCCATGTCTGTTTGTTTGTTTGTTTGTTTGTTTGTTATTTTTTCATTACGATTACACAAAAACTACTGAACCAATTTGCACTAAACTGGGTAGAGGGATGGGGCATGGCCCAGGGAAGAACCTGTTACATTTTGGTGCAGGTCCAGTTAAAGGGGCGTATCCAGGAATTTTTTATCACTTTCCTTAACATTAAGAGTTAAAGCAGTTTTTGTCTATTTCTTAGGAAATAATGTATGGATATTCATGTGAAAAAAATAGACATATTCATGATGTTGAGATCCATGACTTTGCATAATTTGGTGCAGATCCAGAAAATAAACCAGGAACTGATGGAAGAAAATGCCAAATCCACACTGAACACAGAATTGTACTTACCATGTTTAAATAAATCATTTATATTATCAGAGTACTTTCTTTACCTTTTATTTTTATATTATAAGAGCTAGACAGATAGTGTAGGATTGTTTGGCCTTGGTGGAGGTACGTATGCACTCTACTGAGTGCCATTCTAGTTATAAATTATATCAGTCATTAAAGTCGGGGTTGTTCTTGTAGAACAGGAAATGTCCTCTGGGTAGATTTTCCTGGAGGCTAGACCTTCAGCTGTCCTTGCCATGTGACCTGGATAATGTCTTTTCCATTGGCAGGCACTCAGCAACAAAAGCCAGCACAGCATCTCCTACACACTGTCACGGAGCCACTCTGTCATTGTGGAGTATACCCATGACACCAACACAGACATGTTTCAGGTCAGTGCCTTCACACGCACACACACAAACACACACACACACACAAACATACACACGCCGACAAACATGCACGCTCACACACACACTAACGTGCACATGTGCTTTGCCAACTCAGCATTTTAACTGTGAGCTACTGTAGAAATAGTAGACCAAGAGTCAGAAAAGAGGCACGTTGACAGACAAAAACATGTAAAAACTTAATTAAAAAGTGCCAAAACAGAAGAGAAGAGAGAAGAAGAGAGAACCACGCCTTTGAACCTGGCTTTTAATTCTATTTCCTCTGACAATAAAAAACAGCAATTGTTTGAAACATGTTTAACATACAGATAAACAGCAGAGAAGTGACTTATACTGCAGGTGTGGTGTGAAAAATTTGATACCACAGTGGGCGGTTGAAGGTAGGGAACTTTAATTATGACCAATTATCACATTTCAATTAGAATATGTTGAAATGTGATTATTAAAAAGGGAAACAGCAAAGTTGTAATACTAAAAATATAGTAATAATTATCAATAGTAACTAAATTTTAGTGATATCAATCATTTAAACATAAGCCTTTTATGTTGTCATAGTAGATAGGAGTACAGTATTGTTTTATTATTTGTTCTGGTCCCACCTAGTCTCTTCCACCCACATCAGAAGTCTGTAAAAATTAAAAGCAGCCATATTCAACCATGCCACTGTAGCCAAACTAATTTCGTCAATGTACTACCTTAATTCAGTAATATCTGAGATGTTTCGTCTTGGCATCGTTTGTATGCAACAGTAATCTCTGGCGCTTTCACTTGCTTATATTGTATGTTTACTCTCAAAATGGTGGAGGCTCAGGACTTACAGTCTAATCAAGCCCAAAGAAATAGCACTTTTGGGGTAGTGGCCACAGTCGGAATTGCAGGTCACATGACTCCCACTTGCCCAAAGAGACTTTATCCATCGATCGTTACAATCGAAACAGCTGTAAAACAATTATTACATTTTTTCTTAGAGTCCCAGTCACCCTGGGAAGAGCCATAGTGAATTATTTTCCTGCTGTTATTGTGTGCAGGGAGTCAGCAGGAAGTTAGTCAGCTCAGCCAGAGACTCTAATACTCATGTTTCATTGGACCAAAAATATAGACACGCCCAATGAGCGCTGTATCCAGTTCTCTTAATACACCCATGTTCCTAATGGGTAGTTATCCTTAGCCAGTTCCTAATAAGGTGCATTGATGGCCTCTTACAGGTTGCTGTGCTGATGCTCCTGCAGTTTGGGCATGGATATGTGGCATTGAAAGGTCACATCAAAGTACTGATTCCCAGACCCCCTCTAATTAACATTCAACCTTAATAACCCTCACTACTGGGACAGTGTGAAATTCTGATTAAGCTGTTTCAAAGTTTAATTCCTTATCCATTTTGTCTATGCTTCACAGACAATCTCACATTCTCACAAAAACATGAAAACCTTGTTAACTCCAGTTTTTGTCACTTTCAAATCCTTTTGAAAGATAACCATTTTTTTTGCACTGTAAGAGCTGGATACAGCACTGCCACTCAACCTTGCTGCCAGTTTTTCCCACTGGCCACTCATGGTATTGCAATGAAAAAAAATCCCCTGCGGCCCAAAAAGCCTTTTCCCCATAGACCAACATTATAAAAAAGACTGATGACAGGACTCCTCCAACTGCAAACAAGGTCGGTCATTCCGCTTTCTATTATGATTTTTTTATTCATGGAGGTTTTATATTTGAAAAACTTTCTCAAAGCTTAGAAAAGAGAGTTTATTTTCGAGGTCATCACAATATCAAGTCTATGGTCCGAGTGGGAGCGCACAGGGGAGGCCAGCAGGTGTGCGGTGGGCCGCACAATGCAAAAGCTAGAAAAAAATTTTTGGCAAGCAGTTTTCATTCAAGTGATTGTTTGCCATATTTGAGTCCCATATTCAGGTTTTACAATACATCCATGATTTTTTTGCCTGCAGATAACATAGCTACTTAAAGCTAACATACTTGCCAGTTAGCTGTTTTCTGAAAGTATGTAACTATAGCTAAAACCACAAATTGTTGTTTTTACAGAGGTGTTTGTGTACAGATGAAACAAACGAGATACCACATGTGAATTAGAAAGCTTTTGAAAATTGGCAGCTCTCTTTGTAAAATTTGGGCAGAGGCCAGGCTAGCTTTTCCTTCCAGTCTAAGCTAGGCTATAACCAGGCTCTGTACCTAACACACGGACATGAGGTTGATATCCATCTTCTCATCTCAGTTATACTCTTACTTCCCAAAATGTTGAACTATTCCTTTAGGGTGTCTGTTAGACAATATAACATAAACACCTCTGAAGGAGTGCAGAGATAATCTGTAAGGAGATTTGTCAGACGACTCAACAATGCAGCATCATGAGAGAGCAGTGAGGGCATCAGAGAGAAACAGAGGGAGGGAATGAACAATAGGAAGGGAAGGTGAGTATCAGAGGGAAGTCAAGAGACTGACAAGATAAAGTATACAAGAGAAGATGAGTCACACCTGTCTTCTCTCAGCAGCTCACAGTTGTTTTCAAACAAACGTCTCTCATGATCAAGGATCTCCAAAAAAATATGGGACTCCAGCAGACAGAATCAACAGGGCTCCAGTCCAATCTATCCAGGTCTGCCTGTTTCTCCCTACTGTGTTAAAGGGTCGGTTCACCCACTCACAAAACACGTTTTCTCACTTACCTTTGGTGGTATGTGTCCATGCAGATAGTTTTGTTGTCCATGGTATGAGATATCTGCCTCCACCTTGATACAATGGAAGTGGATGAAATTTAGTTTGTGCTGCTCACAGTGACAAAATGACATTAAAAAAAAAATCAACAGAAACATCTCTTTGCAGAAACAGTGTCCCAGTTACTTTGTATAATCCATAGAAAACACAGTCTACAGTTTTCATGACCTTTTTTCTGTAGAAAGTAGTAGTTTGAAGTCTAACCATAAAGTAACCTAAGGCCCCAGCCTCAGAAGACAGCCCTACTGGAAACACTGTCAGTAGTAAGTTCAGCCTATTAATTGTTTAACCTTTTTCATTCTCTTCATGTATAAGCATATATAAACACAGTTTATAAGGTTAAAGGAAAACTATGATTTATTAAAACTTGTCTTTTATTTTTGTAACTCTGGCCATTGGTTCTATTGGCAATGATAACATTGTACTTGCTGAAATAATTTCTGAGAACTCAGAACACAGTACAAAATCAGAAAAAAAGAGGATGGACACTTGTTAACATTACTTCTAGATCTCTGTCAGGGCCATAACTTAGAATGACTTTTCTCTCGACTTGGCTGGGCCTGAAGAAGAAGTGAGTTTCAAAAACTTCTGTAAAATCCTGACATCAACATGTTATGGGGTTACAAGCAACTTCAAATTGAGACGTTCAGACCAGTGTCATATGCAGGCTTTTGTCTGGCATTTCCAAAGGCATTCACTTTACATTTTGAAAATTGAAACTATGTGTAACATGAACCCCCAACATCATAACACTATATAAATGAGGATAAATCACAATAACACAATATATCCCCATTAACAGCCACCTATCTCAGAGTCATGGCATCACTATTGTTTGTATATCATTCACATATAGTAACATACTGTATATCACAGCTGAGCTGACAATGGCACTTTCAGTCACCAATGAGGGGAGCTCACTGATTTGGCTTATAGCTACTGATTTGGTCCGTTACACTGACGACTCAATCAACTAAGTTCATATTGAGGATTCAGTGTTACAGATGTGGTTGATCATTTACTGACCACTTATACGAAGTACTTCCATGGCAAATCTCAAAACCTGGGCAAATAAAACCGAGACTATCTACATGGACAGATACCAAGAGAAATAAATTACAGGAAAATATGAAATATGTCTTTTTGGAATTTAGATGAACCAACTCTTTAAGCACAAACTGCTGGAAGTTATTGCACTATTAATGTATCTGCTTGATTTTGCAGAGACCACGCTTCTGTGCTTTTCATTTTTTTATCATTGTTTTATGATATCGGTGTTGCTCTCGTTTCTTTTAGATTGGCCGATCCACAGAGAGCATGATCGACTTTGTGGTGACGGACACAGCAGGCAATTGCAGCAGTCAGAGTGGGGGTGCGGCTGGGGAGGGTGGTGGAGGACAGTCAGCTCAGAGCACCATCTCCCGCTATGCCTGTCGCATCATGTGTGAACGCAGCGCTCCCTACACAGCCCGCATCTATGCCGCTGGCTTCGACTCCTCCAAGAACATCTTCCTGGGGGTGAGTGCTTTATCCCTTGGGTGCTAGGCCTCTACTGGTAAACTACATGAGGACCGTGGTAACCATGGCAACCATAGTGAGAGCAACAGCAGGGACATGGCTGATCATAGCTGTGAGGATGGGTGTCAGTGCATGTGACCTTTCTTAAGGAAGCATGGGAGAGGAAGGAACTGTGTTCTTCACGTGTGTGTGTGTGTGTGTGTGTGTGTGTGTGTGTGTGTGCGTATGTGTGTGTGTGTGTGTGTGTGTGTGTGTGTGTGCGCGTGCGCACATGTGAAAGGACTTGTTAGTGGTGTTAGTCGTGTGTTATGCCCCAATATATTGCTTCTGGTTGTCATGTTACTGCATAAAGCTATTGGAGAGATACATAACGTAACATGTGGTTACATAACCAATCAGTAAACATGATACATATTATAACATGCATTTGATCAGTATGACTTTAAACACTGTATATACTGTAGGGCACTGTATGTAATAGACAAATAGTTCAGGATTCTGGTGCTTTAAAGATAGTTTCCAAGTTTTGGCCGAGTTTCTATCAGCTATGATAATATTGTACTGACCAAAATGAATGTTGAGATCTGTGTTGAGCCATATCGTAATGTTCACTGGTATAATTTTTAATGTGATTTGTCATATCAAATTTGTCATGTCATTGCAATATTGCAACGTGTTGATGTATTAATGTCATAAGTACACACAGCAGAAGCATGTCTGTTTTGTTGACAAATCAACAAAACAGACTTAATTTATCATTTGAAGCAGAAGTGCAAAAAAAAAAGGTGAGGTCTTAAGAAAAGAAAAACATAACACTGGTGCATCTCAACAAAGCATCATTGACAAGTTGTCCGTGCCCTGTTGGACCTCTTTTTAATAATGTTGCACCCCAAGATATCCACATTAACTTTGATTACAATGTTATCAAACCATTGGTCAAAGCTACAAAAATAAAACCAAATTGTAATAAACAATATTTTCCTGTCACTTGATTACAATTTTATCATTCCTGGTAGGAAAGACTACCAAAACTACAAAAGAAAGAAAAGAAGGTTTTAATAAACCAGAATTACCCTTTAATAGAAAGGAGCACAGTGCTTATGTTGATTAATGCAGCATAGTCATGCACCATCAAACCAGGTCAGCAGTCCTTACCTGGACTAACTCTGTCTTGCTGTTTCTCCAGTTCAGTGAATAGGGCTATCTGCAGCCTTGTCCAGCTTGTTTAGCTAACAACAACTATAGACTACTTAACCTCAACCCATTCTGATGTGATGTGTATTGTGATGACATGTTATTTTTTCAAATTATTAAGTAATACATTTCCATGAACTATATAATTTTCTGATGTGAAAGCTTCCAACCACAGCAAAAGCTGCTGGGGTGGGGCAGTCTAAAGCATGACATGTATATAATAATAATAGCCCTTTCTCATGACAGCATGACTTCATCCCATGCAAGATTCATTAGAACCCCGACAACTAGGACAGCAGTCAGATAGATAACATCAGCAACTAGTGCTTAAAACACACAACCACACACACACACACATACACACACACACTCTGTCACCTACAGACATATGCGCACACAGCTGGGGTTTGTATAACTCTCCCAGTCATCAGGACTACATATACCCTGATATATGGAACAAATATTGCAAATACTTCCTCTTATAAAAATCAGGTCTGAGCCTGGCTCTGTGGTTCACCTCTGAACTCTATGATGGACGTGATGCAGATAGGACTGTTATTGTGCCTTACATAAATAATGCATGATTTTGTATGGGAAGACCTTAAAGTAACAATCCTTATAACAAATCCAGTTTTTGATACTGTTTATGGTCCGTGGGTTTTTAGCAGTAGCCATTAAATATATACATATTTTGTAACTGCCTCTCTGTATTGTTGATTTTTGTTGTTATTGGTGGAGTCCGCCTCTCCCAGGTGGGATTCAAATTGCATCCCCGCGCAAAAGGGATGCCTGCACGCACACAGCGTGATGCAGAACACACAAGCCAGATATCTGAGTTTGATATTAACATGTGGGACAACATTGTCGACTGCTTGCCAATTAGTCTAAAAGCATCTGAAACCCCCTTTCTGAAGGTTGATTCGGGGGGGTGGGACGGGGGTGGTTGCTGCCATCTCAAACATTTTGTAAATTTATGAAAGTCAATCACACTCACTTTATGCAGCAATGACATGTTGTACAGCCTAGTTCATTTGTAGCATACTGAGGCCTTTCCTCGTCTTTAGGAGGCAACATGACACGATTAATGCTCTCAGCCCATTATTTGTTTGGCTAGAGTAGAAATTTTCAAATGCTACACGTAATGGTTTTAAAGTCCTAGGAAAATGGCAGTCTGTATTTCCTAGTGGAACTGGTAATGCGGGCAGGGTATAATTTCAAGGGGGATTTGAGCAAATCTTTCAGGTAATCGATCAATAAATTAACAAGCCTGAGTTTCCATACTGACTTGTAGGTCTAGAGAACTGTTGGACTCCAACCACACTGCCCTTTCCCATTTTTAGATCACAAGGCAGATGATGATGGAGAAATAAATCATTTAGAAGACCACCACGCCCTTTTGGAATTGAAAAAAAAGCTTTTTGTAAATTATATACAAACAAAAACATCTCTAAACCACAATATTGCTCTGCTAGCGAGTATTTAGCTAGCCTGCCACAATATTTTTAGCAGAGTTTCTTTAAGGTTTTAATAAGTATTAGCTGCTTCTTTGGCCACTTGGGCTGAAAGCTAAAAACAACGCTGACATGTTAATTACCTTATAAATTTGATATTGCCAATATGTTAGCAATCATCTGTATACACATCCAGCAGACACAGAGCAAAATTAGCATTAATTTGGAGTTTTGTTTGGGTCCACGTGAGGAATGTTCTACTATGTTCACAAGCCAGTCTCATACTGTGTCTGTCTGCTGTTTGCTGCTGAGCAGTTAGTGTACTGTTGGTTTATCAGAGCTTTTTTACTGAAAAAAGCTGCCACCTGCTGCTGGAAACAAAGTTGATGAGAGCGGTGACACTGACGCAGATAAGTAAAGTCGCAGACTGTAAAACCAAAACAAGGGGGCTGAAAGATGCTACAAAGCTCTGTAGAGCTTAGGGGAGATGTAGATTTGGTGATAATGCTCTGTGGAGTGAGCCAGTTCACATTACACAGTCATTTGAACCATTGCTAATATAAAAACACTGATTAGTACAGCTTTAAGTTTTTTACTAGGCTAATTTGTGGCCTAGAAAGCGTATTCTTTCTTCCAGAGCAGAAACGGCCTCAAAAGAAATGTTAGCTAACTAAATCTTCAGGCTGCATTTTGCAGTATCCTGGCCCTTTTAAAAGCTTTTTCTTAAAATTAGGCTAAACATGCCAGAAATCTGCTGTTTAAATACATGAGAGCTAATTTGTTTTCATATTACATCCTATCTTTTGCTCAGGGATGGGTTTATTCTTAGGCGTGGGTGCCTCTCTGTGCATTAGTCAGTACAATAGTCACTCTGTACTGAGCTAAATATAGCAGCAGAACAAAAGCAACGTTGGCTGTTTTTCTCGCCAGCCACCCCTGACATCCATCTCCACTATATCCCTTTGTGCCTTGCCATCATTGCCCTAACCTTTACGTCTGCCTGCTCTATCTGTGTTTTTCTGGGGGTCTCTTAGGAGCGGGCTGCCAAATGGAGGACATCGGATGGCTTGATGGACGGGCTGACTACCAACGGGGTGTTGGTGATGCACCCAGCAGGGGAGTTTGTGTCTGAGCCAGCTCCGGGCGTTTGGAGGGAAATCTCAGTTTGTGGCAACGTCTTTGCCCTGAGGGAGACTCGCTCAGCCCAGCAGAGAGGAAAACTGGTAAGATGAAGTGGTGTTGATGGGAAAACAAGTCCTATGTTTGCTTCAATACAGTCGCAAGGGTTGAGGTTACTGACCTTACGTGACCCAAAAACTTGAAACTGATATGTACAAAATATACGTATCCCTATTCCGTACTGAAATACGTAATTCCTTTCTTCAGTACTGTTGTAGTATTAACCTCCCACTATAGGAGATCGTTACGCCCAAGAATTGGTAGGTCTCTATCTATTTATTCTCCTGACCATTTACGATATGACCAGGGGTAAATGGCCACTGTTACTCTTACAGTCCCCCACTGCTTCTTTTGTTTTGGAAACATTCTACTTCAAGTTGTTGGCTGCACACCAGTCCACCAGGGATGAAACATTATTTCTGTAAACTGCTTCATTATTGTTTGAAATCACACCTACCAATGTGGTGGCATCCGAAAATGTACAGCTTAACAGACAGGGAGTGGGAAATTTTTAAAGTGAGTACAGCATAAGGGGCAAAACATCCTTGTGCAGCACAAGTGTAAATGACCATAGATGTAAAGAACTTCTTTCCCTGCAAGAAGTCAGGAAAGAAGTTCTCTAGTTCTTTAGTTGTCTCAGAAGACCAACTAACGCAGATGTTGGGGCTACAGGTCTAACAGTATACATGCTAGTAAGAAAGCATGATGTGAAGGCAAGGTAGATATAAAGCGCGATGACAGCCCATTTCACCAGGTATGTATCCCTCGGTTTCCATCATATTTTCAATTTTGAAAGCCACCAAATTAGAATAAAAGACAAATATCACAAAAAGTTTTTATATTTGGCTGAGGTGGAAAAGTTGGCGTATTGAACTAGAGATGCAATAAAGACTGATGAACATATTTTTTAAAATACACCTTGATGTTTCTTCATCTACTTCTTTTTGTCAACAAAACATTCATACCATACCTCTACTCACCGTTACAGGACTCCACTTCAACAGAAAGACCAAAAAATAAAGAATAAAAAGCATGGTGTGTCAGGGTAGTATGCACTGCAGCATCCTTCGTTAAAATGGGGTTTTTTGTTCTCAGTTTAACAAAACACAATAGTATGCCCCGTAAAAATACATCAGTTCTAGGGATGCATCGATCAGATTTGTTGGATGTGTATCTGCGGAGGAAAGTTGGATCAGTGCATCCCCTCTTTGATAATGACAGCGATGTCAGTGATGAAAACTGATGTACCTTTCCTTCTTCTCTTTCCCTTGCTACTTTTCATTTCTTCTGTACTTCTCTTAAGGTTGAAAATGAGTCCAATACCCTACAGGACGGTTCTCTGATTGATCTGTGTGGGGCTACACTGCTGTGGAGGACACCCGCCGGACTCCGCCACACCCCCACCCTGAAACAGCTGGAGTCCCTTCGCCAGGAGCTGAATGCTGCCCGGCCACAGTGTCCTGTGGGCTTCAACACTCTGGCCTTCCCCAGCCTGGCTCAGCGCGAGATTGTCGACAAGAAGCAGCCCTGGGTCTACGTCAACTGTGGCCACGTGCATGGCTACCACAACTGGGGCTACCGCAAGGAGAAGGGTCCCGCCGGCCCCGGGGGCACAGCACCAGCCAGCACAGGGGAGAGGGAGTGCCCCATGTGCCGGCGAGTGGGCCCCTATGTGCCGCTGTGGCTGGGCTGTGAGGGAGGATTGTACCTGGACGCTGGGCCGCCCACTCATGCTTTCTGCCCCTGTGGCCATGTATGCTCAGAAAAGACAGTGGTGGGGTGGAGCCAGATCCCATTACCCCACGGCACGCATGCCTTCCACGCTGCCTGCCCCTTCTGTGGTACCTGGTTGACAGGGGAGCAAGGCCACATCAAACTCATCTTCCAGGGCCCCGTCGACTGAAGCCCAGACCTGGAAAACACTCAGAGGAAAGTGATGGTGGATTGGACAGAAGTGGACCTGCTCAGTAAAGACTGTGTGCTGGAACAAAAATCTGAACACTCCAGTGTGGGTTGACAGAGAAAGCACTGATAACAAGTACAGGGAAAGGACTGTTGATATAAACTGTTGAACTGAAAGCAACATGCAATAGTAGATTCCAAGGCTTCACGTGGACTATGAGGTGTATGGAGAAGATGTAAATAAACTGTGTTGAAATGAACATGGGTTTAGTGATCTTTTCTCTCCTCCTTCATTACTTGCTTAGCCTCAGCATTCTAGTGGCTGGGCTGCATTGTTCACATCTACTGTAGGTTTGCATGTACATAGTTGAATGAACATTAAAGGATAATTCTGGTTTATTACAGCTTTAGACCTATTTTCATTGGTCTAAAGCTAATATTGTTAAACATTATTCTCACCAAATTATTTGCTGAAACTGGGAGTACGAAAGTATAACTAGAAAGAAGGGGAAGAAACGACCACACAGAAACCAACTCTAAGGTTTGTCAAACTTAGGTCACGTTGACACCAATATTATCTGCTGTGTTTGAAAAAACGCTTCTCATTCTTTTGAATGGGAGAAGTGCGTTGACAGTGGGGGGGTTATCAAGGGGGCGTCATGCAAAAAGATGTTGCATCATGTGGCAAAAAAGTTGAATCTGGTTCAACTTTAGCTGCAGTGCAACTTGACATCATCTGGCACGGCACTGCATCAAGCGCATATTCCTGGTGGATAACACTGTAACACTAACATTTCTGCTGTTTATCTTGAGATTTTTGCGACAAAAGAAGAAACAGGTGTCGTCGTGATAAATAACGTTCAGGAGTTGTAAAATCCTGTCAGTGAGTATTACAAACCACTGTGCTCAAAGCAAAGGTTAGATTCTCTACTGATCTTCACAAAGAATGTTGTAACTCCGCAGCCATGTGCGTCAAACAAGCAACCAATTTTCTGTCAGGAACTAGATTTGAAACATAAACTGATTTTAAGAGGCCAGTATACTCGATACGCGATGGATGGATTCTGTTGGTTGGTCAGCTGTGCAGAGGTGAGCTGGGAGCCAGGGTTAGAACCATTCTCTCTCTTGCTCTATTGTTTCATTTTTTACACAACTATTTCTGTCAGCTTTAATGTTAACAACCTAGTCCAGAACTATGAAAGTCTTCCAGCAGAGACTGTCTAAAAATATTCCCATATTTAAACAATAGTGCATCTCTCACCCTCTCTGTGACGGTGGCTCTTCACTCCGCCTTCCACTATGGCTGCATAAAAGTATAAAAGAAAACAACCCTGTCAACTGTAAGACATCTACTTGGCTGTTACTTGCATGCATACGAAGAAGCATGTTCAAGCCCTTACAGACGGACTGCCTTGTTCAATACCTGCCTAGCCTCAACACTCTAGTAAGTGGGCTGCTCTACATGTGTCTCAAGAAGCTGCAGGTTTGCTTTTTGCTGGATGAACATTAAGGCCTCTCCCTATGAGAAGCCCTGACAGCAGTAGTAAGCTGAAGACTCCACAGAGTTTCTCTAAGCCTTGCTCCCAGTTTGCAGTGGCCCCATTGTGCTAAAAATAACTCAAGGACATCAGCAGCCCTATGCCTCCCTGCCAGGACAGAAAGAGAGAGAGAGGAGAGAGAGGGGGTAGCTTTGTGATCAGAGAAGGTGAACATTACCTATTCAACACCTAAGGAAATGTTATACAAACAGTGATGAAGCCCTCAATTTGTCAGGATTCAAGAACCCCATAAGGATGTTCCACAAGCTGCACCTTTACACATATTTTCAACAGTCAGGTGTATATAAACAGGGTATTTTGGATTGGAATTGAGCAGATAATGCATGTATCTTATCATGTAATATCACTGTTGAAAAGGTCTTACTGCAGAGCGAGGGCAGCTGCAATCCCACCACGAGCTGCCATGGGATTTTTATATCAGTGCCAGAACCAGAGCCTTAACAACAACTGACAATATTCAATGTCAAGTATCTCTTCACTTGCCTTTCCAACATTTCCATTTGACACAGTGATGTATTGGAGCTGAGCTGCCTGCACCTACAGATTATCTGCTTGGTGTGTGTGGTTATTTAAAGGTCCAGAGGGAAAGGCAGGAGTACAAATCAAGGGCGTCTGCCATTAGGATGACAAGCAGCAGAGGAAATCTACAGTATGTTAGCTGGGGTACAGGATGCTGAGGAGGTACTTGTTTCCTGTGGTAGCTCCAATAGAGTGCAACAGTGCACTCCTATGGAGAGCACATACTGTATATCTGTGACCCTTACAACTATCAAGAAACTATTGGGATTTCATTACAGTTTTTCTGTCAATGCACCTGACATAATGACTAATAAAGTATATTTTGGAAGGGCTTAATGACGTGAAATCCATCCATTCACCACTGTAGTCCAGAGCAAGATATCTCAACAATTACAGACCAGATTACAATGAAATCTGATATACATGTTTATGATCCATAGAAGATTAACCCTAAATGTTTCGGTGGCCCAGCTGACCCTTCCTTTAGGCCCACCATCAGGACAAAAATTGTGCAGAAGAAATATTAAAATCTAAAAGGGCTTGACATCAAAGTTTCGAAGTACATTCTTGTAAAGTAGCAGTATCCTTTGCTTCCTGCCACAGTGTATTTGTTGATGCTACCACTAGGAGGGGCCAACATTTTCAAATACAGCTACACCTAGGGCCTGTATTTGTCTGATCATGCTTCAAAAGTTTCAAAAACATGGATTTATATGATAACAGTTAGAATGCATTCTGTGTTTCGCTAGACAGAGAATATGTGTGTTGTATCAAGTAAAGTTGTACTAAACCCCATTTTACTATTCCCAAAGATGCACCACAAGTAACTGAGCCAGAAACCCCACAAGGTTTCAGCATGCCACTGAGCCCCTTGCCTGTTTGTATAGACATTTGTAGATAATTATAGCATTGGCAAATGTGATGATGTCATCAAATCTTAAAGGGGCACTTCTGTTATATTAAACAATTTCAATAAATCAGAAGTATTCATTTTGAGTATCTTAAAGGTGCATTCCAGTAATTATGTATTTTACTTCTATGAAGTTAAGGGACTTGCAAGAGACAGATTTAAAAAAGAAGAGTCAAAATCTGTGCAGTAGAGACCGAGATATTCTGACTTTTAGTCTCTAGTATGGGTTAAGCACCAAAAACACTGGATCTTACATTTCCCATAATAGTAGATAAGGTCTTTCATTAGACCCTCCGTACTTGGTAAACATACACATCTTTCACACGCCACATCTCCACAATGGAGTTGTGGACACAGGCTTTCAGTTATAAATTTCTAGCCTCCAAGCTAAAGCTAAGATAGCCCTGATGACATCACTATAACATCATCAGAGTTGTTATCATATCATACCACTATTATCACAGGTTGAGTGGTATTCCTTGTGATAATTAAACTGATCTTGTGTAAAATCAGTGTACTGACACTTTAATGTTTGATTCTTTTTTTTTTGGCAAAGGTAAGATCTCTCAAAACCTCAGTACACAAACTTGACACTGTGTGCATGCCCAGACACCGTGAGGGTTAAGTGGAAAAATATGTTTTTTTGATTTGGGTGAACTATTCCTTTAATTCCAGAACTTCTCTCTCCCTTGTCAGAGCAGCACCACCTCATTGACTCCAGTACTGTGGCAGGAGATGGTAATGAGCTTTACTGATGTCAGAAAACAACACTGACACGGCAGTCCCATACATTTAGCTCCATAAGTATTTGGACATTAACTCAATTTTCGTAATTTTGCCTCTGTACATACAGACTTTCAGCTTTAATTCAAGGGGTTTAACAAAAATATCACATTAACTGTTTGGGAATTACAGCCATTTTTATGGCTCATTTTCAGAGGCTCAAAAGTAATTGGACAATTGACTGACAATTAATTTCATGACCATGTTTGGCCTGTTCCCTCGTTATTTCATGACAAATGAAGCAGATAAGAGGTCTGGAGCTGATTCCAAGTGTTGAATTTGCATTTCGTAGCTGTTCATGGGATCTCTTAATATACACTCCAAAGAGCTGTCAATGCAAATGAAGGACATCTTGATTTCTTCATGTCAAATCCATTATGGTGGTGTACAGAGGCAAAATTGCGAAAACTGTGTCACTGTCCAAATACTTATGTACCTAAATGTATATCTCACATCATGGTGTAGATAATGATCATCTTTTATCAGTATATTTTCGTGTTACACAGTGCATATATATTTCCTTGTGTGTGTCTCTCTGTGTGTCATATTAGATTGTAGCTTCTCTCACTGTACTGCTGTAGGGCAAACAGAGGAATGCACTTAAACAAGCAAGAAGTGAAAAAGCTGCCGCACAGGCCTGACAGGGAAGATACCAGTCAGTCTACTTATGTCTGTGGGTTATAGATTTCAGGTTGAAGTCAAAAACAATTTTTAACCAAACAAAGTGTGAATTATTATAAACTGGAAAACCTTGTTATTCATTTCCTTATTATAATCATACTGTGATCCAACAAGTCAGTAACAAATTTTTAAGTCTGTTATCCAATTTTGTAAATCAGGCACAAAATTAGCGACGTTCAAATTCTTTCATTAACTATTTTAAAGTTTTGTTCTCTTACTTTGATCTGACCAACCATTATGGAGCACTCCATGAATTTTACACATATACGTAATTTTACAGGCCTGAGGAGAACTGTACCTTGCAGTCTGTGAAAACTGTTGAGGGACTAAAAGTCAAGATGTCTCAGTTTGTGTTGGCTCCATTTAGGTTTTTTCATTTTTCTATTTATCTGGCTCTTTTGAGTCACCCAACTTTATGAAAATAAATAGCTAAATTATGAGAGTGATGCTTTACAATCACAAAACCTTAATATTTCTGATTTATAGAACCAGAGAAAAACACGTAATACTTATATTCATCATAATTTGATCAAATACACATTACAAAGCCACATCCATACTGACTTCTTTTATCATAATTTTTATTCTATAATTGGTTAGTACCAAACAAGTTTTGTAAGGGAAGACTTTTACAGTTTCTGCCCTACACTGGTCTAATTCTGACTTTTTTTCCCCCACATAAAATATATATATATATATATATATTGTTTTCATCACTATTTCTTTTCTTATTCTGTTTCATCTTCAGTGTACTTTTGACTTCTGATGTCTAACAGCGTTTTCAGATGCTTTTCCACTGAGAAGAACACAATTTAGTAGGAAACATAAAAACACAAATATTGTAGGCAATTAAAAAGCTTAGAATTAATACTGAATTTCAGCATAAAAGGTTTTTTTATCTCTATCCAAAGTTGGAAATGTATCAAAATGAATTATTCTTTTTGCCAAAGGGAGTGTTGTATAAATTCTTTCTCATTCCATTCATTTGTATTATTTTATATTTTATTTCATTTTTCCCTTGTGAGATTTTAATTTTTTAAGTTACATCAAAAACATTGCTTTTGAATGCACAATAAGTCACATGAAAATTATTGTTACAAACATATATTAAGGCATGACTGAAACTATCTTGCATGCTTTACGCAATTTTAGTTATGGATGGCAAACAAATTAAATCAATTTAGGACTATTTCATTATTTTAGATACTGGTGGATACTTTGGTTACAGGGATGTGAAGTGAAACATAATGGTCAGTGCCCCCTCCCCACCACAACAAAGTCCCTTAGCTTTCAGGTACAGTTAAAATACCACACCAGCTCTCATGATGATGTTGATCTTTTTCATCATTTTATTATATATATATATATATATATATATATTTATAATATGTACAGAAAAAAACATGATCAAACTCAGCAGGGAGACAGCACCAAGGTGAACAAGCTAAACGAAAAAAGACAGAAGGTGACTGAGAGGTGAGCTCCTGCCCAGTGCTTTTTTATTAACAAACACCTAGTGAGTGCCTTTATTAAGCCATTGAACAGCAATGAACAAGTGTGCAAATGACATACAATCCTAAATGAATACAAAAAGAGAACTAAAGAAAAAAAGTCAAGAATTGTTTCATCAGAATCACATTCATAAGTAAAAGCCTCACCCTACATCAGTTTAACCCCACCCACATCAGACTTCCCACCCTACCCAGTGTCCCCTTATACTTCCATGGACTAGACGACACACTATAGTATTCAATGAATACATTAAAATCAGTAGAATATCAAGTCTCAAAGAAAGATTAAAAAAAATAAAATAAAAAAGTAAATCAGTCATCAAAGCGCAAAATATCCAGTATATGTGTGTGTGAGAGACTTGAGTGTTAATTTCAAATGACTGCTTGTTCTGCATCTACTCAAGTGAGACTGGCGTGATGCCGGGATACCGACATGTATCCAGAAAGCTGGGGAATGTTATACACGACCCCGCCCCGTTGTGCGCGCACACACAGACACACTGCTGTTTCTTTCCCTCCCCGTTAATGTGAGATTCCTGCACAGCAGACTACAGCATTCCAGTTTAACTCGACGTAAACTGATGCTAACATCCGCTCGATCTCCAAGGGATGCCAACATGATCAGAAGTAGTCAGATCTGTGCTTAGCTCTGATCCCACTAGATCTTAAGCTTTCTGACTGAGCATAAATCAGTGATGAGGCTTCACAAATGGAAGGCTGGTGTTCTCAGGGTAACACATCCCCACGGCCCAAGGCGGTTTTGTGCCTGAAATGCAAAACACAAGTTTTTCTTGCAAAGAGAACCAGGGGAGCAACCAGAGCCTGGATGAGATTCCCTTATCTGAGTGAAGGGGGCGATCAGACAGGATCTTAAGGAATTCATCAAGTTGCAGTGACATGGTTAGCTGGAGGGGATAGTAGGGAGTTCATATCCGGTCAACAAACCAAGACCAGTCAGTCCCTGAACCTCCGGACGCCACCAAACACAATGCACGTGATCAAACTTACTATGGCCTGGAACAGAATGTACATCTCCCTGCTGTGTACAACTAGACCAAAGATTACCAAGAGAACTGAAAGAGTAAGTTCTTCGAAGGCCCTAATGCTACTCTAGTATAGTATGTCTCTTATTTAAAGTGTAACCAGCTTTCTACAACAATATCACACTTTCCAGTTCTTTTTAAAAAAGGGGGAAAAAGTTGCATCTGAGATTGGTATGGTTTCAAGTGAAGAGGTTGACTTGTCACTCATTTCTCGAGGACCCTCTTCCTCACATTCCTTCTAGTTTCCTTGGAATACCACTGAGACCTAACACAGCTATGAGAAGCAGGGAACCGCTCGGTGCTCCAGGCATGTATACAGCCCCATACCTATCTCCGATTTCAACATTACTAAGCCAACCGTTGGCGGTCATGGTGAACAGCCTGTCTGATGAAAACTGATAATACTGTATACTTAAATGTCTCGTACAGCATGAGGAGAAACTGCTAGCTCCAGTTTGGTGCTCTGAAAGGGCTGGTTACTGTACTTTTTTGCACTGGCTAAAATGTATCCATAGCGTCACGTATTGAAAACTGTCCTGTGCAGACAGTTGGCATTGAAAGTGTAGTCAAATTTGTGCTCTTCTTGACTTATTTTTGATCAGTTTGTTTAAATCTGAATTTTGCTAGTTTGATAAAACAATTTAACTCTACATCCACTTACTATCCTCTTCCATAGCCTTCCAACACATTTTACAGTCTTGTCTCCATCGCCAAAAATGCATAAAATGAAGTTGAAAGCTCTGGAAAAAGCTATTTAAGTGGACTTTAAGTTAAGATTTTTTTTTTTTACTAACTACTTTGTCAAATGTCACTTTTAGACCGTTTTATTTAGGCAAAGTTCTTGTACAGCTTCTTGTACTATATCAGTACTCCGGTAATGTATCAGCACTAGTATATTAAATTCTTTAACTACACCCAAACCTACATGTAATTGTCCTATTTTACATTTGAGACTTTGACATCAATGATTAAATTTAATCTAGAGAAATAAGCCACTGTTTTCATTAAAAATAAATACTCATACCATGACAAAAAATCAAAAAAAAAAAAAAAAACTTAACTCAAGGTCCACTACTTAGCTTCTGAGAGTTTCTGCTGATAAGGACGGTGAAAGCTCTGGAAAAAGCTGGTAAATGGACCTTGAGTTAAGATTATCTTGACGTCAAGAATGATATTTGAATGTGAAAGTTCAAATACAAATAAAATTTTAAAAACTAACCAGTCCTTAATCACACATGAACACACATTTAAAAACACTCCTAGAATTATCACACGATAGGGGAAGTCTTCCAGTGTCCCTGTCTATATATAATGTAGATATATATATTTCTGGGTATTTCTACAAAAATGCAGAGAGGTCTGTTGAATGACCTCTTCTGCGGAATTTAAAGGCATCAGTATGCTTCAAGCAAAGTGCTTGTTGAATCATTTAACAGCATCTGAAACCCCCTTTTGCATCACCAGAATCAAGACAAGATGCATCTGTCAAATTTTGTAACTTAACAAAGTGGTTGGCCAGGTGTGTGAAGTTGTGAACGTAGGCAGGAACTGAACTTCTCTCTCATTTACTTAAGTCACAGAAACTGTTCAAAAACGCGCACTGTCATCCCCATTTGTAAGCTTTATCTCGCCCCTCTTTATGACGTCAGCCTTTCTGCCTCACCTTTGAGTGTGGCATTTGGAACAGGTGTAAGAACTGTTGCCTATAGATGTTGCCAGATGACATTTCGTACGACCTACTTCATTTGAAGTATACTGAGGCCTTAATAATCAGTGTAAAAGACTCAAATGTTAAAAGAATTACATAAGCAGTACAAACTAGAGCACTAAAGCTTCTTATGAACCAGAAATCCTCAGGGACATAAAAGACATGGTCCAAATTGAAGACACTGTTTGACAAACAGGTATCTCAGGGAGGGAAGAGCAGCTTTTGTAAGACCCCAACCCCTTAGCCAACAGACACACCCACACCGCGTCTACCCCAGCTTCATCTGCAAACAAGCAAGAATGAAATGACATCCTAAAACATACTCTGTAATGTACTGAATGAGCCTTTAAGCTAATTTTACAAGTTGCCTCCATCAGAAGTATCAATGGAAAAATAAAAAAAAACAATATTACGACAACAATGGTATAACAGTAATTGTAAGATCAATGCAGGGTATTGCCAATTGCTTCTGTTTGTCAGAAGGTCTAACTCAGAACACCCTCCCCATCCACCACCACCACTTTTATCACACCTTGTCATCTGTGTCCAAGGCTATCTGCCCTCTGACTGTAATATTTAGTGTCATTCCAGGAGGTCAGTGCTAAATGTTACAGCATTTTGTCACATTTCTTTCTTTTACATATGAAATTATTAATTTGAAGTCTGAAGAGTAAAAAGAAAAACTAACAGTATATATAACAGTTCTGACAACCACCACCTCCATCCCAGCTCTAATATTTACTTTTGGAATTAACTGAGCCTCCAACGCTCGTTTTCTACCTCAAGTGCTGAGCGGGGAGTTTGGTTAAGAAATCCCCTGGCTAATGTTTCTGTCAAACTACCTATAATCTGGCTTTGCATGTAGATCTTCCTCCATTATGTGATCTCAATGTTGGTTCAGATTTAAGTCACTACATCACTAGGTTCACTTTGCGAGGATGCAGAAATTTATCTCACTGTGCCACTTTCTTTTGTGAGCAGGCACTAAAGGCCTCAGTATGCTTTAAAATGCTTGTAGTAACGTCTGAAAGCTGCTTTTTAGCCATGGAGTCAGGGGTTGCATCCAACAATTTTTGTGACTATAATCCAACAATCATGCATACTTTGGTGTAAGCAACAGGTGTGAAGAGATGTGAAAGCAAGCTCTCTTTTCCCCCCATTTTTTACATTACTACTTCTGTGACTTTACACGTGTACAATCAAGTTCAACACCATGACTCCCATCAAGGAGAGATCTAATTCGTTTGAATCATAATGAGAACTTAGAAGTGTGTTCAGACAGAAAAATGCAAATTTTAGAGAGAGTGTAATTGAATTCTAAGTCAATGGAAAGACGCAAGTAAGCGCAATTAGACGAGAATCTGCCATGGGCGCGGCAAACTGAGCAGAAGGCGCATCAGTGCAAGTTGAAAATGCTTCAATTTGAGCAAAAAATCTATCATCATGTAGCTTCACAAACAAACAGAGACGAGAGGAAAAAGGAGAGAGACTGAGGAAAAATGACAGAAAGAACCAGAGTTCCTACTGAGTTCTGACATCAGTCAGAGGCTGAGCTGAACACAAACACATATGGGCATATTCCCATACACACTGTTGGTGCGTCCGTTAAAGCTAATGTCATCACAGCTGATACACTGGCTGTTTGGGGCCAGTCACAACGGACTGTGGTGTCCAGCCATCCAATCTGCACAATTGAGGAGAAAATTTGCTTCACTTTGTCTGAACACACCTTAACAAAGTAAGAATGGAATATGAGGAAGAGGACAGATGGAGGGAGAGGAGGCTCACGGAACAGGTTTTCCCTGGATCTTCATCAGTAAATGGCAATGATGAGTCACTGTTTGCAGGCTGCTGCTATTCAGGAATACTTCCTACTGTGTACAGAACATCTGCAGTGCATGACTCAAGCACAATGCACCTGTGTGTGTGTTTGTGCAGGTAAACAATTCCTGGGACCAAACATTTGAGTTGGGGGGGGGCATAAGATGACATCAGCAAAACAGACACACTCTGAGGAGAAACGTGTTTGGCCAAAATGCTTAAATCTCTTTCGTCCATGCCACCCCATTATTTTTGTGTGTGTGAGTGTGAGTCTGTGTGTGTGTGTGTGTGTGTGTGTGTGTACAGATAAGCTCACAGGTATCTAAACTTAATCTTCCACTGACTCCATTCCACTCTAAATCAATACCAATCATTCCCCATATCTGTTTTCTTTCTGTCCTCTTGGCAGAAACTACAAGTTGCCTTGGTGTCTGTTTTTGCCCCTCCCTCACACACTGGTTACTTTCTTCTCTCTGTTTGGTGAGTGTACAGGCCTGAATTAACCCTCACAAAATTCCAATCTGTTTTCTGATCTTAATACTCTTACAGTTTACTCCTCTGTTTGCCCAGCCATCCTGTATCTCCAGGCAGCCTGAGAGAGAGAGAGAGCTGGCTGTGGGTTACAGAGTGTTATGGCAGAATGGTGTGGTGTGGGAGTGATGGAGGTGACGGGAGGGAACACAGAAGGAGAAGAAAGGGATATAATCAGTGTGGAAATGGTGGAGGCGAAGGGTCCTTTAACAGCAACCCCCTCCAGACTGCCTGACAGGGGTGCTCTCGATTTTTAAATTGGGCTTGTCGCCGCCAGCTGTGGCCCCAGGGCCCATGCGCTTCTTGATCTCTGCAGCCATGGTCATGAAAGCCTGCTCTACGTTTGTGGCGTTCTTGGCGCTTGTCTCCAGGAAGGGGATGGCCAAAGAGTCAGCAAACTCCTGCCAAACAAGAGGAGAGGAAAACAATAGTAAAATCTTTCACTCAAAAACATATAACAGACCTGGTTGTGGACTTCTACGTCTCTGTTATGCTGACAGCTGGGGCGATAACAGACTTGCACATGCTTCTGTACATACTAAAATCGAGGTCTGTGTACACGTGCAGTCGGCACTCTACTGACCATGCGGTCAAACTTTTCTCTTGTTTAACAGTATAAACCAAATGTCTTTGAGGTGTGGAGTGTTAATCAGACAAAACAAGACATTTGAAGATGTCACCTTGAGGTTTCTGAAATTGTGATGGGTAAATCAGTTCAACAAGAGAATAACCAACAGATTAATCTAAAACGATAATAACAGGCCACAGACCTTTATCTGCCCACAGACTTTGCAGGCAGATTCAGAAATGATCATTTGGGCTTCTGTGTCCAATAATGGTCTAAATGCTTCCTCACTTGCTTGTCCAGTGTGACGGAACTGAAGAAAATATACCATTTCCTGCTCAATTTACAAGGTTACGTCTGGTAATATTCTATATTTTCTTATTGTAAACAAATCCTATAAATGTGTGTGTGTATCAAAGCCTGATATATCTTATTCCTCTGTGCCACAGAGCTCTTGTTCAAAAGAGGTATATTCTCAAATATTGTGACCACTACCCAGAATGCAATACGCCATGATGTAGTTGCCCATTCTCTATTAAAAACACATCAGTGAGCCACACTGTTGGGTGACGTGTTCCTTCATTACCACTAACACACACTGTAAGTTATTTTTAACTCAGTCCCACACACACCATCCTGTTGTCGCAAATACTCAGTAGAGCACCAAAGTGGATTAACCTGCCTGTTTAAATAGTAATCAACAAATTAACTATTAATACCATATATCTGTGAGCCATTTTTTTAATATTTACATCTTCAGTAGGAGCCAATGGCCTTGGAGATGAGGGTCATAGACAGAGACAGTATCGAAATATGGACTAACACGTATTTAGTTTTAGTCTTTTCATGGGATTTTTTGACAATAAGAAAAAAATGGACTAACACCAGGCTTAGCCTTTAAAGTGATATTACACCAATAATCTATTACTTTAGGTATCAAAGCCTAAACCTGAAATGTTTGCTGTTAAAAGTTACTACTTTGTCCTTTATAGAAAATAGTAGGTAAATTAATTCAAGTAACAATGCCTTCCAATGGCAACACTTTTATTCAGTATATCAAATGTCCAAATTCTTATACCATTCCTGCTGCACAATGCACTTTTCTGCTGTACATCTGTAGTCTCAAAATGGACCAAACAGTTGTAACTTCAACAAAAGCGTGATATACACAGCTTCAGTTTATATGTCCCACGTAACTAGTTACCTAATATTTAACAGTCACATTTTTAAGGCTATATTGTTCCCTCTAACATTGCTCCAGTTTTATTGGTACAGTAAGAATTTACCAATATGATTACCCTAAATTTAAAAATAGTGGCTGAGGCCTTTATTTACCTCTATGGCCTAGAAAACCAGGCCTTTATTTGAAAAAGTTTTATATTAGACATGATAGAAACTTACCCTTGCCTCCATATTTACTGGTTGTCTTGATAGTATAATGTACAGTTCCACAGCAGTAATTTTAATCAGTATATCAACAATCAAGTCACGTACACCAATTGGCTGCTCTTATTTCCCCTTCTCTATCAGAAATACAGTTTTACCTAAACATTTTCATTCAACTCCACTTTGCCATTTTTCGATCACTGTTTCGATCATCAAGCAGGAAGTGTTGCGTTTCATTGCCGATAATTTAACAGAAATTAAAAAAGGGTATGACAACTCTGTTGATCTGCTGTGGAAATGTAAATTATACTGCATTTACCAAGTGAGCCATTATAGTACAAGTAATTCCACCACCCCTCAATGTTTTTTACTTGGTCTTTATTAAGGACTGGCCTTAATATGTTGGTTTATGGCCTATTATTTGAGGTATGGCCAGTATGAATTTCTCATTAATTAATTTGTTCTCATGAACGTTAATTAATTAAAGAAATTTCATAAATTGTGCTTCTCTCCCTCATAGAAGCCAATGATGAACACTTCATGTTGTTATTTCATGCACAGAAAGCAGCCATACCTTGGCTGTTGTGTAGTCCACAACTTTCTTGGTGGTCAGGTCACACTTATTGCCCACCAGAAGCTTGTTGACATTTTCACTGGCATAGCGGTCGATTTCTTGAAGCCACTGCTTGACATTGTTATAGGACTCCTGCACAATGACATCAAAGATATCAGCATGACACTAAACACTGGAGCTCACCACAGGTGAGTTTACAATTTTTTTAAACACACTTTTGATCGGGCAGTGGTATTCAAGAGAAGAATACC
Organism: Xiphias gladius; assembly: GCF_016859285.1. Lineage (NCBI taxonomy): Eukaryota > Metazoa > Chordata > Actinopteri > Istiophoriformes > Xiphiidae > Xiphias > Xiphias gladius. The sequence goes on from NC_053411.1 coordinate 1,257,259, forward strand.
TCTGAAATGCAGTTAGAGGAAATATCATTAAATCATTAAAACCTGCACAGTATATCTGAAATCTAATACTACATCCCTGCAGTAAATGCTTTGATTCTAAGGGCGCTAATGTTCACTATTTGTTGAGACTGTGTCAAGGTAGTGATTCAACTCTGGTCATTTTTGAACCAGTATTTTGAAATTGATTATAAAAAGGTGGGGTTTTTTTTGTTTTGTCCAAATTGTAGAGTCTGACACAATCATTTCGTCTACTCACTCATTCAAATTAGTCACTAATTACTTTAAAAAGTAAAATTATAGATTTGAGATTTGTGTAGATAGATAGATTTGTGTTTTCAATCCTGATTAAATATGCCTTAATATGGTTTCTAAAAGCTGAAATCACATGCAAGTTAATATATTCATCTTTAATTAGCTCTATATGTCATACTGGGACCAGAAACACTTGGGATTGTTGTCTGTTAATGTACTTCAGTTTATAGATGAACAGCAGTGGAATGAGTGTTTGTGTATTTAATTAAACAACCGTGCTATGCAGTTCTATTGAAAACAACTTGAAAGAAAATGAAATGGATATGATTTCATGGAAAGCTGGACCAGCCTCACATTCAACCCTGTTCAAGTTAACTTTGGCACTGAACCTCAAAACATTTGTTTCCATAGAAGTAAGTGCCAGAACGAAGGAAAAAAAGAAAAGAATTTATATTCATCAAAGTAACAATAAAAACAATATGATCCAAAAGTATCTGGCTGATTTTCTACTCTGAGGCATCAGTCCAACTGCTGACTCACCTGATCTGTCACATCGTATACAACTATGATGCCATGGGCTCCACGGTAGTAACTGGAAGTGATGGTACGAAACCTCTCCTGACCTGCGGTGTCCCACTGAGACAGACAAATACACACAGTGATAGAAAGAGGGGGAAAGACAGACGGGATTAGAAGTCTGTTCATCAACTATTTCATCATAGGCAATAAAGAGTCCGCTCATAACAATTTCCTCTGATAATTCGGTATATTTTCATAAGAGTTACTGTATGTTTGACAATGCAAGATTAAGAAAGATTTTTAATGTTAGGTTCATCTTATTTCTTATCATGATGGAAACTGGTTAAATTGTTTTAGTAACTTCAACTTTGAGTCAAACCAGGTTGGGTTCAGGTTGAGAAGCCTGAACTCCAGAGAAAGAAATTCATTTGAATTTTAAATATTTATGAACAACTGTGTAGGATTTTTACTTTTGTTTCACGTGCCATTAAAGCTGGGGAAAAGGGTTCTTGCCTTCTTCAAGATCAAGATCAAGATGTGCCACAACTTTGATCCACAGAATTTCAAATAGAAAAAGAACAGGAAACAAAAAAAGATGTGCATTCTACTTCAGTTTTTCATTAATGCAATCAGCATACCTTCTGGTGGGCTTAAATGTGAAAAATCTGTGGGAGTGTTGAGTTTCAATGACAATACCTTAATAGCAGACAAAAGAAATGGCAAACAGAAGTGCTTGGAAATAATAAGTGGATGATAAAAGTCTGTGTTAAAAATAAAAACAGAGTAGCAGAGTGGTGAGTATAACATGATTGAAATTAGTGCTGTGGAAATGTAAATTATGTTGAATTTACCCTGTTAATTTAGAAGCTGACAGACAACATCTAATTTCACCCCCCTCAATGATTTTATTAGTTTGTTTCTTTTATTCATTTTTACGAGCTCCCATGAGAGCTGAGAAAAAAAAAAAAAGAAAAGAAAAAAAAATCAGATGTAAATCTGTACTCTCGGTTAACAAATCTCTGCCCACGGCTTTGCATCTGCATGCACAGTTTATAAACCTTGCTTGTAATCCATGGCCACAGATTTGCAATCAAAAGCATTTTTGATTGCCAATCTGTCAGAACAGATTCATACACAGAGAGTACAGATTCACACATTACTCTCTTTTTTTTCCTCAGTTGATATTAGGGGGGACCCGTACATTTGGCCACACTTGGCCATAATTCGACTACCAACTTCTTCTGGGAATTAACAGTATTTTATTTAAGGCATTTATGAAAAAATAAAAAAATAAACTTATACTTTGATATGGCTGGAAGTTGGCTGTGAGACTGCACCCCTGTCCAGGAATATGCCTGATTCTGACAGCATTATTAGCTCTATTTCTGCACCTGTGAAAGACAGGGGATCCTTTTGCAGTGTTTCTAGCCCTCAGTGATTTGAAGTGAGCATTCCTCCACTAAGCATGCTTTGACCTCATGACAGTGCACCCATCACCTGACAGTACAAACCCAACTTGATTAACTAAACTTAGTTTAGTGAAACCTATCTAAGCCAGTGTATCAAGTCATGCTTATTAAGGAAGCAGGTCTTTCATTGCCAAATCTTTCTTTCCCTACCACATGTTGGCCACGACCATTGTATTGGCAACATAAGGACTTAGTAAATCAAAATAAACAATACAAATATAGCTTCTTTTAAACCTATAGCACTGAAAGATCATAACTAGTCCTTCCCCCCTGCAGAATGTAATGAAATGTAACTAGGGCTGGATAAAATAAACTTTAAAAAAGGATTTTCTGATTAATTGCGATTTTTATTTGAATGATCCAATATCAATTCTTAAAATCCTGATATCAATCTTGGCATTTGTGCCTTTTCTGTGTAAACATGTACATATATGCTAAAGGTTATGTGTATGCTGCACTAAATTTTATCCTACTTGTTGGAATCAAGTTATTACAACATACACAAAAATGTTATTTTAAGTTAAAAAATAATGTAGATGATACCTGCTATCATCTTGAGTCACAATTCAGTTTACAATTAAGCCTATAGTGTGCACTTTAAACAATTTTATATTTTAAGAAACAACAACGTTGCTCACTCAGGCTCCTCTACTGTGGAACCATCTTCTAGTTTTGGTTCGGGAGGCAGACACCCTCTCCACATTTAAGAAGGCTTAAAACCTTCCTTTTTGATAAAGCTTACAGTTAGGGCTGGCTCAGGCTTGTCTTGAACCATCCCCTAGTTATGCTGCTATAGGTCTAGACTGCCGGGTGACTTCCCATTATGCACAGAGTTCCTCTCTCCTTCTCTTCCTCTCTATCTGCATCCATTCAAATGGGATCAACGCTCGTTACTAACTTGACTTATCTCTCCCGTAATTTTGTGCTTTCTCGTCTCTCTCCTCTCTCTTCCTGTCGCTTTCTGCAGGTATTTCTGCCCCTGGTGCCAGATAGTCTGGATCTGTGACTGCAAACCACCTACTGCTCCCATGATCCTGTTCAACACCCACTGCTTCAAATATTATGATGATTATTATTATTATTATATAATAATTATTATTTAGTTTTATTAGTACTATTATTCACCCTATTATTATAATAATTCATTTTTGTTATCAGTCTCATTAATGTTACACATCTTTATGTTCTACGTCTATTGTGCTAACTTCTTCCATTGTTGTCCGCTAACTACTCTAGCCTACTAAACAGCGTATAAAAATGAGTTATAGCTGTGACATAGTATAGTTGGTCCCACTGTTGCCTTTTTATGTATATCTGAAATGTACCAGTTTGTAAATACAGTGGAAACCCAAGGAAGAACCTCATACCAAAGCCTTACAAGGATCTTAAAAATGAGAAGCTCCAGGTTACTGGTTATTAAATTTCTGCAGTGAGAAAGGGCTAAATGACTGCAGAATTACAGCAATAACACTTTTACACTAAAATTTATCTACAGGTTTGTTTAGACTGATCTATAACATAACTAAAAAACAGAAGTACAATTTTAAATTTTGGGCATATGTATGGAGGCTGAGCCATGTCTACTTAAAGTATATGTCTTTGAGGTGGCACAGCCTGTTCCCTCAACTAAAACTGGATCCAATTACAGCTTGGTCCGATGCAAAATGTGCGTGCACACACGGCAAGCCTTTCATGTGCTTTAATAACAATGGTTGGATCTATGCCCTGGCTCAGGTTACGGTTACATAGAGGGGTTCTATGTGCGTGTATGTGTGCGCGCGTGTCTGTGTGCGTGCGCGTGTGTGTGTGTGTGTGTGTGTAATGTGCTCACAATCTGCAGTTTGATGGTCTTGCCATCCAGCTCAATGGTGCGGATCTTGAAGTCCACTCCAATGGTGCTGATGTAGCTCTCAGTGTAGGTGTCATCCTGTGAGTGGATTGAGGGAGAACAGGATGGGATCAAGCAAACAGCAGTACGAGGAAAGACCAAAAGTTTCAGCTGTAACTGAGACATTTAGAGGGTAACAGTAATAGAAAAACATGTTCCAAAGCGTGAGACAGAACTACTTACTGCAAAGCGCAGCAGAAGACAGGACTTTCCTACTCCAGAATCTCCAATGAGCAGAAGCTTGAACAGATAGTCACTGAAATAAAAACAATGCAGATCAGACCAGGGTGGACATTTCTAAATTAACTGCATGTACAATATCTCAGCTGATAAAAATAATACATAATTCTTATATTTAGAATTATGCAGCTTTAGATAACTAAAAAATACTTTGCACCTTACTTTACTAACAACATGTTTTCACATTTGACAAAATATGCCACTTCCCAAATGTTTTAAGATAAGTCTGGTGTTTCTTATTGTCAATAAATCGCATTAAAAGACCAAAACCAACAACGTGTTAGTTCATCTCTCTATACATGACTTCCCTATCCTGTCTGTGGAACAAGTTCACTGGTTCATACTTAAGACAAATCTTTCAAAACACTTCACAAATATGTAATTTCATGTTTTAAAAAAGCTCAGTTAATTTCCTAAATTTGACAATTTCCTTGTCACTGTAGTTTTTAGCAAATGTTACTCCAAAAGTAAAAAATAGTATATGCTGGGACTATTTTCAGCAGCGGATTAATCCACATTTGGTGCTCTAGTGAGTATTTGACAGCAAGATGGTGTACAAGGGACTGAGTCAAAATAAACGACAGTCTGTGTGTTGATAGGAATAAAGGAACATGTCACCCAATGCAACGGTGGTGCTCACTGATGTGTTTTCAATAGTTGTAAGACAACGATGAGGCTCTGCGGCACAGAGGAATAAGAAATGTAGGTACATAAGTATCTGGACAGTGCCTCAATTTTCGTAATTTTGCATCTGTACACCACCGCAATGGATTTCAAACGAAGCCATCAAGATGTGATTGAAGTGTATACTTTCGGCTTTAATCAAAAAGGAATTAACAAAAATATCACATTAACCATTTAAGAATTTCAGCCATTTTTATAAATGGTCCCTCATTTTCAGAGGCTGAAAAGTAATTGGACAACTGACTGACAATTACTTTCATAGCCAGGTATGGCCTGTTCCCTTGTTATTTCATGACAAATTAAGCAGATAAAAAGGTCTGGAGCTGATTCAAAGAGTTAAATTTACATTTCTTAGTTTTTCATGGGAATTCTCAATATTCAAGGAGGAAGTCTTTAGGTTGAAAAAACAAAACAAACCAATCAGACAGATGGCAGAAACTTTAGAAGTGGCCAAATTAACAATTTGGTACATTCTTTAGAAAAAGGAATGCACTGGTCAGCTCAGCAACACCGGTGTTTGAGAGAAGATAACGGAAGACAACAAGAGTGGATGGTGGCAAAATTCTTGCCTTCATGAAGAAAAACCCCTTCACAACATCTAGCTAGGTCAAGAACACTCTCAAGGAGGTAGGCAACTCATTGTCACAGTCTACAATCAAGAGATGCCTTCTTGAATGTAAATACAGAGGGTTTATCACAACGTGCAAACCAATGGCAACACTCAAGAACAGAGGCCAGATTAGACTTTGCGAGAGAACAACAAAAGAAAGCCTGCCCAGTTCTGCTAACACAACCCAAGAGCTTCTCAAGGCAATATTCTTCAATGGCGTGACCTCAACCCAACTGAGCATGCCGTTCACTTTCTGAAGATAAAACTGAGGGCAGAAAGACCCACAAACAGGCAGCAGCTGAAGGTGGCTGCAGTGAAGGCCTGGCAAAGCATCTCAAGGAAGGAAACTCAGCATTTGGTGATTTCTATGGGTTCCAGACTTCAGGCACTCATTGACTGTATAGGATTTTCATCCCAGTATTAAAAACAATCCTTATATTTAGAATTATGTTGGTTTGTCTGATTACTTTTGAGCCTATGAAAATGATGCACTATGCATAAAAATGGCTTTAAGTCCAAAACGGCTAACTAATTGAATTAAAGCTGAAAGTCTACACTTCACATCTTGATCGCTTTGTTTCAAATCCATTGTGGTGGTGTACAGAAACAAAATTATGTCACTGTCAAAATACTAATGTGACTAACTGTACATCCACAAAATTTGTTGGTAAGATATATTCATTGTTGATTTGGGTCTTTTTGTGGTATCTGTTATAATTTTGACTGCGAAGCTCCCACCTTAGTGAGTGTCAGCTGGTTATTGCTAATTTAACTGAAATTCAATACTTGAAGTCCTCTTAATAACTTCCTCTGGAGATTTCAGTTGCATCACACTATCCTCATCATTAGATTCATTTAGCTCAACTGCGGTTGAAAGCTCGAAAGAAGGCTAGCAAGTGGAACTTGACTATATATATATATATATTTTTTTTTTTCCTACTATTGTTTGCAGTCAGCAATATGGTTTAATGCTTTTTTGTGTTAAATTATTTTACCATACAGGAATTCTAGAGCCAGGTAGTATGCTAATATTAAAAAACAGAGTGGGGGGATGGGACGGTTAACAAGGGCAAAGCAGCTGATTTGTGCCCCGGGGCTCTCCAACAGGTTAATCAGGCCCTGAAATTAGGGCCAGGTTTGAAACTTAATGATTTTAGTGCCCATACCTGACCTCCAGCACCGATACCTAAACGATACTTTTTTAAACCATATTTGAGGAATATAAACATGTTCTTCTGTTGAAATTTGATGCTCACTACTACTACTTAAAGTTTCTCCCAAAATAATAAAACAACAACCCCCATGAGCCACAACACCCAATCACTGAGCAGAAAACAACCTCACAAGAATTTCATACACAGCACAGACAGCTGTAGAGAATTACCCAATGCCAGTGCTATTCTTGTGTCATAGGAAACTGAGATATTTCATGTATCACAGCCTGACACTCGATCAACTGACAATATCTCACTAACTCTTGATGCAGCAGTACTGTTGCAATCAGCCCAGTTCCCAGCTTGTGTTTATGCTGCCTGATGCTGAGGGCCACCAGGAATGATCAGTTAGTTATCATTCTTTGCAACAAGCAATCCAAAGACCATCTTAAGTGCACTGTCTTACATATTCTTAAATTGAGTGCAATTAGATAGGCAGTTAAATTGAACCTGCCAACTAACAACAGTAATTGTGTCAAACATTAATAGCTTTTACTGACAAGTAAGTAAGACTGTGTATAATTTGAAAATTTTCAATACTAGTTTCAAAACAATACCTGAGTTTCAGTTTTGATACATAAAGTTAACTTTTTCTGGCACCTTACTTTAATGAATATGATCAGGTTTTTCTACAAAACGATTTCTAACTTAACAAAAGAAGCTAAAGATCTCAAAGGTTAAACATTGTCCAAAAACAAAAAGCCATACAAGAACTTTGCACAAATAAAATAGTCTAAAATGGCAAGATTATGATGTAAATCTGGAACTATCTGATCAAAGAATACGTAAAGAAGATTATGGAACTGACCACAGATTTGAAGCCAAGTTTCGGTACTTGGTTCGACACGTTTTGTTTGGTAGCAAAAAGGCAATGAGAGGAACAATACTAATGTAAAACACTGGGTGCAGGCTGTTAAAGATTTATCATATATAGGGCAGGTGAGTATGGAAACAAAATACTTTGAATACAGACGGAATAGGTCTAGTAAGAAACACGAAAAACTACTGAAATTTGCCACCAAATGGTCAGTCAGTTTTTCTTTCTCTGAACTGATATTGCCTATTCATATGAATCACAACTTTATTGGTAATTATGGCTAATAAATTCTTTCTAAATCAGTCAAAACCCCTTAGTCACATTGACTGCCCATCAAGTCTGTACCTTTATAACAATAGTGCAGTTATAAATGTTATTAAAATAGATTATGTAGGCCACTTTTTCATAAACCATCAAGTCTATAGTTATGGATGTTAATTATTAATCATTAATTAAGGGTTTTCACAAAGATTTTAATAAGCTGTTTGTGGTCCAGATGTAGCGTTTTTCACAAGGTCACGCGATGGGTGCCCTGATGATCTTAAGGGCGAATTAAAAAGATACACACCAGTAAAATTGATTTTTTTTTTTTTTTTTTTAAAACCTGGCAACCCCAAAGGTGTTCTTAATAAATGCTTATGACTGCTCTATAAAGTATTAGTAAGTGATTTGTTAACCATTAATAAAGATCTTGGTTACACATTTTACAAGGGGTGCTTTACTTGAAAGTGGGAAGTTGGTGGATAACCAGTCCCAATCAAGTGCATTTACTATGTCTAACAAGAAACAGTGTATAATGGAACGAAATCTTGAGGCATAAATAACCAGAATGGCATTCAGTACAGCGCATACCTCCATCAAGATCAAATTTTATGAAAAATGCAGAAAAATGCCCACAAGCAAAGTAAAGAGATAAAAAAATTTGATCTGGATCCACCCATTTAACCAGATCCACACCAAAATTTAATGGGTTCTTCTCTGGCCTACACACCATTCCTCCAACAAGTTTGGTGCAAATCAGTTCAGTACTTTATGCATAATCCTGCTGACAAACAAATAAACAGACAAAGGGGAAAACATAACCTCATTGGTGGAGGTAACCAGAGACAAGATCATACATTATGTGTAAAGATAAACGGAAGTAAAGATTGTCTGCTATGGGTAAATGGACTGGTAAATGGACTGCACTTACATAATGCTTCTCTATTTTACCGACCTCTCAGAGCACATTACACTACATGCCACATTCATACATCACACACACATTCATACATTGCATTCACACACGCATGAAAATGGGGGTTCAGTATCTTGCTCAAGGACAGTTCTACATGCAGACTGGAGGAGCCAGGGATTGAACCACCGACCTTGCGGTTAGGGGACAACACGCTCTACCTCCTAAGCCATAGCCGACCAGGGTGTGGGGTGTTAACTAAAATAATTTGATAGGGTTCTGTAAGGATTCAGACGAAAGCTTCAGCTGTCAGCTCCAGGACAGCCACTCCAACAGTGTGTGTTTCAGCACTGACCGAGGGATTTGGTTACAGGTAAGCGTCCTCTTATTTCAGGGCAGCAGGTCAGCTGTCAAACATCTGCTACTTGCTTTATTGTCTAATGTTAGCCTCTACATGCTCCACAATGCAGAGTAGCCAATGTTTCCATTTTTTCTGCAAAATTATATAGCAGGTATCCTGCCCCGTCTGTATCGCACTCCCTCTTGAGTAGCATGAACAGCAGCGGCAGTTCACAGTCCATACACTACCTCTACACCAGCCCTGCGCTGGTGAAGGAGGAGACGGTGGCTTCCTCTGAAGCAAAGTCCAAGTCCTGGGATGAGTATGACGAGGAGTACGAAAACTGTGTCTACAAGGAGGAAGACCTGGTGACGCTCTTACAGGAGGACCCACCAGTCCACTGCAACCCCCTCAAAACTTACACGGGAGCTTCATCTTGGCTGCCCAGCGCATGGACTACATCCTCCCTCCACCCCTGCCGCCGAAAGCCCCTCGAGATAGTCTCACCACTGGCCTCGCCGCCCAGCAGCGCACAAGAGGGAGACAGAAGGTATTCCTGCCCTCCCATGGAGCGTATTTTCAAGCCAAGCAGGAGTGGGACACTCCTCTGTGAGCAAAGCCCAAGGCGGTCGCATAGGGGCCATACTACACTGCTGACGGCTGGCAGTGGGACAAGGGCATCCCAACACTTGTGGCCAACCAGTTGGCCAGCCGCCATGCTCAACCACTGCTATGCCAGCACCGCCCAAGTCACCACCTAGTAATATGGCTTTCCTGTCTGGCTCCCTGGCCAACCTCATCCACTGACGCACTGAGCTGTCGGCAGCAAAATTCGGTGGCAACATTCCTCCACATGTCCCAGGCGTTCGCCATAAACAGTAGCCACTCCATGCGTGCAGATTAAGTGTGTCGGAGACACCTCTGACTGGGCTTCTCGACCCTGAATGAGCATGAATGCCGGCAGTTGTTGAACCTGTCTCTCTCCTGAGTCCCTCTTTGGCCCAGACTTCCAGCAGATGACTGACCAGAAGGAAATAGTGAGGAAGGCATCAGAGCAGCTGAGATAACCGAGTCCCATCTAGTGGGATCCGCTGCTGCCAGATGGAGCTGCTGGGCTGGGCTGTTTATATTAAATAAGACAATATACTCACCTGTCCAGCCATGTCGCCGTGTCCATCTCAGCATCGCCATCTTTTGAAGGGCTCAGAGAGTTGTGCAACTGCACATGCTCTGGGAGACAGTTAAAATGGCGGTGACTGTCAAAAAGACAGTGGAGCAGCCACTGTTAATGGCAAAGGCCTGAGACATATGGAAGAATGTTGCCACCGTTGTCTGGACCTCCAAGACCTCCTCTGCTGACAACTTGGTGCGTTGGTGGGTGAGCCTGTTGAGGGAGACAGCCAGGAAAGCCATAGTGCTAGCCAGCGACACCACTTGGGCGGAGCCAGCGAAGCAACAGTCGATGTGGCATCTGCCATTCTGTCAGATGGAAGTGACCGCCGACCACTGGGCCACAAGGACGTCCAGGGAAGGAGAGACTCCCTGACTGAATCCTCTATGGAGGGGACATCCTTGTCCAATTGCCAGCTGTCGATGGTGCAGTATGGCTCGTACACCACCACTTGGCTGATAGAGGAGTGTCCCACTCCTGCCTGGCACAATCGAAAACTGGCACCATGGGAGGGCAGGACACCCTCAGTCTCCCTCTGGTGCGCTACTGGGCGGTGAAGCCATCGGTGAAACCATCCCAACGAGTTTTCAGTGGTAGGGGTGGAGGTCGAGTGGTGTAAATATGCTAGGCAGCTGAGGCAAAGAGGCTGTGGAGTTCGAGGGGTAGCGATGGGCATGTGGGTCCTCCTGGAAGAGTGTCACCAGGTCCTCCTACTCGTAGACGTAGGATTAATCTTCCTCTTTGTACTCACCCCAGGACCTGGACCTGGCCTTGGAGGGAGCCATTGGGGTTCTCCCTAAGGACAGAACTGGAGGTACATCCTGTAACTACTATTTATACATATTAATTGTTGTTAGATAAATCTAATACATATGTATAATATAATATGTTATAAATAACAGCCAATATGTTACATTTATGGTGAATTTGGTGTACTGTATTCCTGAATTATGGACTAATTTATGTATATATAGAATGCCCTTAAAGAAGAAAACTTAAATCAATATTTTCATATGAAAAAAACAACGGGCTAGGTTTTTTTTTTTTTTTAATGGAGGCTACAGGTCAGCCATCCCACATCTGTTACTTAACTCCTTCGTGTACCGTTACTGTAAAACAAACTGTTTCTAGGGTAATCTATGACAGCGTTTCCCATGAGCGATTTACTCTGGTTTTACACACTGGATTGTTTTTGTGGTTGTCCCGTGAAAGGTCGCATAGCCGACACGGTGTGGCAAGAGCAGGCTGTCAGCTGATGCTTAGAGAAAACTCGTTCGCGAGACTGACACATTAAAAGAAGCTGTCCGCACCCTGTTCACGAGAACCAGCTAGCTGATATTTGCCAATAATTTTAACAGTACAGTTAGCCTAGCGTTATTTACGTAAGGTTACACCATAAACCACATAACATTTAATTATGCTTTCTAACTGAACACAATAAAGACTGCTTTGCAGCGGAACGTTTTAATGTAAAACTCACTATTCGGGATTCATGATTTCACTCTGGATGTGTTTTTCTGTCGGTGACTCGACTCGACTCTCCCTTCCTCCTCCGGCAAAAAAAGATGACTTGAAGGTCCGGGCACTTAGATGGCTGTTGTACCGTCTCTGCAACTGTCCCCTGGTCGTTTCAAGGTATTTGACCTTTATTGTTTCAAATGTCCTTGATTCTAGCGGACATATCCCTGTTTGTCAGGTTAGGTTGGAATATTTAACTCCTTTTTTCTGCTTTTCAGCGTCCGTCGCTGGCGAGAGGTTCAAGATGGCAGCGCAGGTGCGGTAGTGACGTAGGTGACGTGGCACTACAGACAAATCAGGACAAAACTAAGATTACAGCGGTGCTGGGATTTGTAGTTTATAATAAAAATCAAGTTAAAACAACTACAAAAGGATATACTGGTTCACAAAAAATGTCTTGATGCTTTATTCATGCAACTGCTTGATATCGACAAAATTAATATTTACAATAATCATATAAGTAAAGTTTAACTCAATTTTGAAAAAAAACAGATATTTTCTAATGTATTTAACATGATAAAGTCTTAAACTTGTGTTTGGGCTATCAATTCAAATTTGTCGTATTTTGCTAGATAAAAAAAAAACTACAATTTTCATAAAATAAATGTACTTTTGTAGTCCAAATCTCAGTTTGCGACAGATATTTATTTTATAAAATGTTACTTTTTATTATTCGTTAATACAGGAAAACTGTAAGTCATATATACAGAGAACAATCAAGAACAATTATACTGAGCCAACTATAGGGCGACATCTTTTTCTTCCACCAGAAAAAAAGCAAAATAAATGTTAAGAAGACAAAAAGTACGGGTTTCTCAGATACTGTGTCCAAACTTTAACATCACAGTTATGAAATACTAAGTCGTCATTAGCAAGATAGCAAGTCAAAAGTTTGACTTTTTCAGTTAAAATTATGAGGTAGTGACAGTTTCGAGTTACTGACCTTTCAAATTTCAAAATTATGCCTCACTTTCTCGAAAGGCAAACTTTTTCATAATTATATCTCAGTTTCTCCAAAGTTTTGACTACTCATCATTTAAATTTAAAATCAACCAATCACGTCAATCAATTATTTTGACTTAATTTAAAATTTTAACTTTAAAAGTCAAAGTCAGATTTTTTTTATCTCATAATTTTACTTAGTATCTCATAAGGCAGGATATCGGCACTGATCATCCGATTCAATTTGATTTCAATTCACAAAGTCCAGAATCATTTATTTTCAATTCGATTGAATTCGATTCTTGATTATTCATTTACGTCAGATATACTGTACCAATGTTGTATAAAATGCTTCTCAGAATTTATCCTGGGAACTTAAATTTCTTCTACATTCAACAAGTGAGCAACGTTGTTGTTTCCTTGAATGTAAGTGCTCATTATAGGCTCATACGTTAACACATTTCCTGGTTATAAAAGCGGAGCAAGGATTTATTTTCCTTGGCAAGTGCAAAATGTGTAAAGCATGATACATATATACTTTTAGGCCTTCATGTGCAAAACACTTGAGCGAGAATTAAAAAAAAAAAAAAAAAAAAAAAAAAAACTGCACCACTTCCAAGACAGGACAGAAACTGAAAGTCTGCTCACTAATGTATTACACTGTTTGTGTCGACAGGACATTAGCAAGATATCTGCAGACAGCTGTGAGCTGGTGTTTCGCTCCCCGGCAGGGACAAACTGAATAAAGCAGAATCCACACACTTTATACTCGACTTCCACGGCCTCACATCTCGTAGAATAAGGTAGTATCTCTTCAACTAACACAAACAGAGCTCGGATTACTTTGCAGTATTTTTTCAGTCTCTCCCTCTCGTAGTTACAATCTCTAGATTCAAGAAGAGATAGCCAGAGCCAGCTAACAATCCTGACTCACCACGGTCCCGTAAACTGCTTTGAGTCCACAGAGTGTAACTATTTACGTCACAATTTACGAGATTGTCTTGAAGCAAGGCGGCTAATATAGCAGCTATCATCTACATTTTTTTTTTAAACTCAAAATCACCTTAAAAGCAGTTTTTTAATCCACCCCGAATACCATATCATTTTGACATAGAATCTCATAGTTTGATTTAGTAACGTTATAATTTTGACCTAACATTAGTATAGGTATTTTAACTTCACTAATATCTTATTTTCCAGTAAAAGATATACAATACAGATATACAAAATATTTTAAAAGTGCAAATTCCAAATTCCAATGGGAAGCTGGAAATGCCCCTGAGTGGTACAACATCTCTATCTCGCTTTCACACACAGTTCATGAGAAGTCCACTTTAATACAGAATTACACTTTGTGACTTATAAAACACTGTCTTTTTAAGTGATTATCATCCACCTTAACTGTTGAACCACAAATATACTTAAGGTAGCCATCATCTTCTTCGACATCTTCATCTCTGGCTGCAGCAGCACCCACAGGAGTACGCAGGTAGACATTTTCCAATTTTCCCCCGGAGTCTGTCTGTGGCTCTAGAGAGGCAGCCACAGCAGCAGCCTCCAGGCCCTGGTTGATGTAGCAGGCCTCCTGGCTGGCATCCATGACTGGCAGCTCCGACAGAAGACCTTTCAGTGTCTCGCCCAGTTCCCTGAAGCCAGGCCTCCGGTTCGGCTCCTTATCCCAGCAGCTCTGCATGACTTCATAACTGTGTTTGGGGTGAGATGGAGTAAGGAGAGACAGGAGGCAGGGTGAGGTATGTGTAATTATACATACTGTAGATATATAGGAATTTAACCTATAGCAATGACTTAAAACAAAGCAATGTCTAAGTGGGATGCCTCTTTACAGGTTTCACATGTCTATGAATTGTGAGCAGTTCAACCCTAATTCTATTTCTTCTCTCAAATCATTTAGCTGGAATATTTTTTAGAAACCTGAAAGGGTGGAAGTACAGTATCCAGTATTTCATGAGAAACCAGGTATTGTGTGAGCTTGTCAGACTTTTTCTGAAAAGTCAAAAAATAGAGCATAATTTTGTGTAGAAGAAATATGTTTTTGACTCTCGCCCCAACCCTTCATATTTATTTTGTAACCCCTCTTGGGGTGCTAACCCCCGCATCTGCACTAACCCATTAAATTGCAAGAAAAATATTGCATGACAATTTATGACTAATTTAAAGGCACAATTAATACATCTATTCTTCGTCTTATTAGTCAAAACCTTTCCTTTAGCTGTCAACAGTTTACTGTGTACTAGGGCTTACTGTATATTTTCTTGGGATTTGCACCACAGGGGTGTTTCATAAAGCAAGATTGCCAGTTAAACCAGACTTTTTTCAGTGAATCAGGCTTAATTTCAGGAAAGTCTAATTTCAGGAAAGTCATAAAGAATTTTCAACAAAGTTACCATAAAAAACTTATTCCTCCAGACTATCCAGGTTCTGGTTATGGTAGTCCTGAGGCTTAGCTTCACCTCCGGCTTAACCAGTGTTAAAAAAAATTTGTCATTGTGAAACAGTGTTTTCTCCAAAGTTCCTCTTTACAGGTGAATTGTGAGCAAGATTATTCACAATGCCTGTATAATTTATCAGGTTTAAACATGGGCTGCTTTTATTTTGTACTATGGTATTGTATATTTTAGTGTAAAGTATGATAATGAAAGAGAATTTTCTAAAAAAAAAATTGTTATTATATTATTTTCTTGCTATAAAATAAATTACTTTGCCGGCAGCCAATTTGATACTTCAAAATTATTCAGTGTCAGTTATTCAATTTCATGTTGCAAATACATATTTTATATAAATAGTCACCAGATATGATACAAAAAAATCACATCACTCTCACAGGACTGTTTTTAATTTTGGCTGGAATATTTCTAATACATGAATACATATACTACATGTGACCATGACCATCACTGTTTTATCATGTTTTTTTTCTTCACAATTAATGTGATTATGTCTGTGTTTCAAATTCATGAAAAAAAAACAGACTTTAATTAGTCTGATCTCATCAGCTCTGAGACACATTATGGAACAGCTTAATCCTGATTCACTTTGTTAGGCTCATTGAAAGACATTTCACAAGTCCTGCTTTTCAGAACCTCCTTAATGAAACATTCTGCCAATGTCTTATATGTCTATATAATATACATACATGATCGATTAACATCTTATATAAGGTAAACATATATTATATTTGAATATTTAAATTAAATAACACTATATAAAACATTAAAATATAATATCTATATATAATAATATGATAAACACACTCTCTGATTTCATGGTTGTTGCCACTCACACCTCTAGCATTCAATTTAGGTTTAGAAAACTCACCCAAATATGAAATGAGAAATGTCTTTGAAAGAGCATAGAAACTCACAGTTTCTGGTCACACTCCTCAGGGGGTTTTAGCCTATGTCCAGACTTCAGCAGGTCTAGCAGTTCGTGGTTATGGACTCCAGGATAAGGCATCCTCCCCCGGGATACAATCTCCCACATGGTCACCCCGAATGACCACTGAGAAGACAAGGATACAAAACCATAGTTCTACATACACATTGTATAAATTCAGACAATCAGTAAATATCACAATCAAGACATCAGAATCTAATCCCTACTTTCAAAGCTTTTTGTCATGTGACTTGCTTCTCATCTCTCTCCTCTCTCTTCCTGTCGCTTTCTGCAGGTATTTCTGCCCATGATGCTGCAGAGTCTGGATCTGTGACTGCAAACCACCTACTGCCCCCATGATCCTGCTCAACACCCACTGCTTCAATTATTATGATTATCATTACTATTATTATATTTATGATTAGTCTTATTATTGTTACACATCTTTACGTTATACGTCTACTGTGCTATGCCCCCCCGCTTTCTCTCTCAACCCAGCCGGTCGAGGCAGACGGCCACCCACCATGAGCCGGGTTCTGTTCAAGGTTTCTACCTGTTAAAAGGTAAATATAACTATAAAGAATACAGTCTAGATCTGCTCTACATGAAAAGTGCCCTGAGATAACCTCTGTTAGGATTTGGCACTATATAAAGAAAATTGAATTGAATTGAATTAATAGGAGACCTAAAACCTCGTAATGACAAAGTGCTCACCACATCACTTTTGGTTGTGTACACAGACTCAGACAGGCTCTCCATGGCCAGCCACTTGATTGGGACACGGATAGCTACTTTCTGACGATAATAATTGCTGCTGTACATTTGCTTGGACAGGCCAAAGTCAGCCACAGACACCCTAAGGTCATCACCAAGCCTGTGGATAAAGAAAAAGGTTTTAAACAGCACAGGTTAGGCAATGTTCTCTAGACTCAGATCAAAGAACAAAATGTGAGCTCTGGAATACTATTTTTATATTTTGTCCCAACACACACACAGTCTCCCCTGAGGCCCTCAGTCTGTATCACTATAACTTTAAGCAGCTTCCTTTCGAGATACAAGACATGGTTGAATACCAATAGATGAGGACAGAGACACAGTCTGATATGAACAAGGAAGCCTTGTTTACAAGCTCCCCCTGCTCTAATGTTTCTTCCGCTCAGTGTTTCCCTCTGATGGACTCACATGCAGTTGCGTGCAGCCAAGTCCCTGTGCAGAAACCCTTGCGAGCTCAGATAGGTCATCCCTGCTGCAATGTCAATCATGAAGCGCAAGAGACACTGATGGGGAATAAACTGGAAGAGAGGTTAGAGAAGGTGTATTCTGTTTGTTAGTTTTTAGTGGAGGTGTGGGCGGTGATAGTAGAATGTATGATGTAATGTTTGACACATTTTTTTTTAAAACTTTATTTCAGTTTTAGTCTTAGTTTTTGATGTTTTTTTGATGGAAATGTTTAGTCACTTTTTTATCACCCAATTGCGGATCAGAGTGTAGTTCTCATCTATTGCCCTGTTCACTAAAATACAATTTACTGCTTGGGTTTTGTTTAAGATGCGCATCTAAAACATTGGATAACATAGATTTTGGATGGTTGATGAAAGATAAGATCATGAAAGAATTAGGAGCTAGGCTACAGTGTGTGATCCTGCAGATGCATGCAGGTTGTTGAAAAATTGTTCATTTGTCCACCTTTCGCATTATCATTTAGTCTCTCACTTAATAGACAAAAATGATCGTACATTTCATCATAGTATTTATTTTCAAAGTTACTTTTGGAAAAAATATTGTCAGCATGATAACTTTCCAGAGTTGCAAAATCCTGTGCGGTGTTTTGGTGTCTGATCAGCCATAAAACTTTCACAGCCATGTGAAACTTAATCCAGGATTGAGCTCTTTTGCTGATCTGAGAGCCTTAGCATTAGTCTGTGCTCAAATAATTAACTGTAACCTGCCTATGATTCTGATAATGAGATATTTTGTTTGAAAATTAGATATTTTGTCCTGAGGACTGTGAAGACTATGGGGTGTCCAAAATGAAAAAAGGTACATTTTCAGGGGAAAATAAATGTGGTCAGTAAATTTTATGATTTTGATATTTAATGTGGTCATGAGGAAATTTTGGCCAGGTAGTGGTGTTAGATGAAAAGGGGGGGCAATTAAACATTTGGCTTCTTCATCAGTGGACCATTAATATCAATACAAAATTCCATAGTCATCTGGCCAGTAGTTATAGAGATATCTTATTCACAAGCTGTTTGATTTCTGACTATTCATGTTCCTTGCCCTGTTGGACGTTATTTTAGGAGTTACTTGAGTACAATGTTATTGTAACCAACAGAAGGGATAGCCAAAGCTATCAAAACAAGACCATAGTTATTATAGTTTTAATAAACTGTATAAATTATTATTTATGTTCTCTATCATGAAGGAGTGAACTAATCTCAAACCAATCTTCTCTGGGTTCGAGGAGTAAAATTTCATAGTGTTCTTGTGTATGTCTGTTTATGTAAACGTGCTGACGTGCATGCAATATTAAGCCCCATCTATGCATGTGCTGACTTCACCTCACCATGGGAATATCACCGTAGCGTTGAGCAATGAGGAAGTGGTGCAGGTCTCCATGTTTCATGTAGGGCAGGATGACCAAAGGAACAGGCTGAGGAAAGTCATGCTCTCTCTGTAAAGTGACCCCTGCAAGACAAACACATACCCATTTCTTTCACAAGGTTGCTGCTGCTGCAGTAAAGGAAAGAAGGCTTTCCTGGGTCTGTGGGTAGAATAAGAAACCTTTTCAGTGCCTCTAGAACCAGACACAAACTTGATCAGATTTACTGTAGTTTCCCGAAATGTGAACGACCATGTAAGGGAAAACTGCACCAAGGGAGAAAACTGATTTGCTGTTGAGTTATTCAGTTAAGGTAAAGAGGTTTTGATTTTTGAAAATTTTTGAGATTTCAAAATAATTTATTTATGGCTTTAGAAGCTATATATGACCCAAGTATAACTGTCAAACTGAGTTGTAAGTTAAGCATTTTTGCCAAAATGCCAGCCTTGGGATAAAATGTGCCAATACCTAATCTAATGAGCTATTGATTTACCAACCCAACTAAACAACAAAATATGTTGTCCATGTCCTCTGTGTCTAGAACGACACAAAGAAGACCCCCAGCAGGACATCATTTATCTGTGCCTCTCAAAACTATTACAAATCACTGCTGAAAAAAAATCAGTTTTATGATGTAACAACACTATGGTTAGATTTTGGTTAGGTTTAGACACAAAAATGATTTGGCTAGAGTTTTGGAAAGATCATGGATTGTGTTAAAATGAGTACTTAGTCAAGGTAAGGAGACCATCATTAGGAGACGTTAAAGTCTGATGTTTTGTTGACCCATCCATCCCCCTGACCCCCTCCCTACGCTGACAAACAATTGTTTGTGTCATTCTTCTTGGGAGGACAATATCAATTTACCTGCTAATCTACTTTCTAACCCACAGCTACAGTCATAACCTTTAGGCAGGCGGCCAAAAGAACAACAGTGCAGATAGAAGAGGCCTAAATGTGTTTCCTTAGCAGAGTAACTGGGAACTTCAGAGAAAAGGTGAGGGGGAGTAGCTCAGGGTAATAGCTTTTTCACACTGAAAGGAATCACTTGAGGTGGATCACATATCTGACTTGGCTTGAGAATGCCTAAGGATCCCTCAGGAATAGCTGGAAAACATGGCATTTTTACGGTATGATTCTTCATAAGGCTCTCATCAAATAGGAGTCAATAGAGAGCCGCAGAAAGATCAAGAAAGACAGCAGAGATTGTTTTTGAACCGAGAGAGGGGTTACCATAACTCCCCATATACAACCACCTTTCGTGTGATGAAGTTCCACATTTAGATCATGTGATGACATCTGAACCATCTCTATTTGCTAAATGAAAATGTGACTGAAAGCTCCTAAAGGTAGTAAGTGGACCTTTGAGCTTAGATTCTCTTTAACATATATTGTAGAATAAGGCTATTGTTGACCAAATCACTAGCAAGTCCATCAAGCAGTAATTTTGACATTAACACTGAATTAAATGAAAGTTCTTTAAGTACTGCAATCCCTACTTGTGTGCAGCTTCCAGCAACTTTCAGTTCATTACTTTGGTTTGCCAGTTCGTCAAGTTGACCCCCAATTAAACAAGTGACCAGCATGAAATGGATTCTGGGATACTGCAGACAGCAAATGTCACACTGGTTGTGTCCTAAAGATTTCTTAAGGAAAATTTTCTTACAGGCCCGTAATAGCCTGGCATCTGGCTCTCATCAAATGTCAGCTTGGATTGGCTTCAGCCCCCCGTCGACCCTCAAAGAATAAGCGGTACAACTAAAGGAGGGATAGATGGATGATCCTACAGTCGAACAGAAAACAGTGGACAGTTTAGCATCTGAGTAAGGAATTAGCTCATATAGCTTACCGAGTAGTGTGACCACATTTTCATGATCAAAGTTCTTCATGATCTCTGCCTCTCTCAAAAACTCATGTAAGTCTTCCTGGCTGTGGATTCCAACTAGGTGTATATGAGAGAGAAAAAATACAAAAATAAGAAAAAGCAGAGTAGAGTCCTGATAAAGAGTGTGGGATATCATTTTGTACACACCTCTCATGGTCTTCACAGCCACCTTGATGTTCACGCCTTTCTCTGGTGTAAAAATCCCTTCATAGACTGAGCCAAACTCTCCTATAGAACAGAAAAGAAAATTGAATGTTATCACTCACTGTCACTTCCAAATAACACATAAAACAATTATGGCCTATTTATCACCACAAACTGAGTGAAAAGTTGATTTTGGTGGATAATCTGAGACTGCTTGAGAAACTGTTCACTCATTCATTATTCAGAGATTTCTAATTCTGATGAGAGTTTCTAACAGAATACTATATAGGCTCTTTTTAGTTGCCAAAAAATGGTCACTATTGAGGCCATTCTGGTGGTTATGCATAGTGGCAGTTGATTTGGTTAGCAATATCCCTTGTTCACTGTTTTTAAGGCATTGTGGGTGTGAGTGTAATAAGGGTCATTTGCGAATTTGTGGAACACCATAAAAAGTAAGACACACTAAATATTGAACCATATAGTGAATATTGAATTATTTCAGTGTTTCCAGAACAACCATCACATTTTTCCACTCTGTAAATCAGAAGCAAAAATTAGCAAGTCAATCAAGTGCTGTGTTTGTCCCAGACTATCTTCAGACAAAACGCTGATATAACCCCAGATTATGTTCAGTGCCAGTATTACAGCCTTGGCAAGTAAACTGTGGTTAAAGTTAGGCAATTGAAACACTTGGTTAAGTTTATGGAAACATTGTGGTTGCAGTTTACACTGGACTTGGATTGTGACAGGACATGAACTCATGTCTTTTGCATGAAAGTTGAATGCATTCATGCTTACCCACCATACCAACTTCACACTCTTACTTCCGCTTTGTTAAATAAAGGGCACACTACTTTTTACATTGCCACTAAATATTTGCACTGAACATTAATAATACACTGTAGAATCTTCCAATATGAATGTAATCCCTTGGTATACTGGGCTGCTTTGTCAAATCCGGTAAACGAAGGGTTCATGTTGATGTGTAACCAGAAGAGACAGGTGTCAGTCATCTACAGTATTCCACACTAGTGAGAGTTTGCAAAACTATTGCCCTGTGACATGAGGCTAAGCCAGGATTATTGATGAGGAATCATGAGCTGACCTTTGCCAAGTTCCTTGCCAAGTGTCAGCTTGTCTCTCTCTACCAGGGCGTCCTTCAGACTGCCCAGCAGCCTGCTACTGAGCCCCCCCAACAACTGGGCCACCCCTTCCACCCCTGAAACACGAAAGAAATCAAAGGATTCACTTTCCAAATGTAATGAAATGAGAAGTAACCTGCAAGCTGAAATTTCAACTCCCTTAAAGACAGGCTTCATGGGAAACATTTCAACTGAAGATGGTCTTCCCCTAAACATGAAGGAAACATGTACAATTCAAAGATGCTTACAATATGATTTAGGTCCGTAAATCACAACCATTGACAGAAAATAAAAAAATCCACTAATTCTGTTAATAAATTAAGAAGATAGGTTACATAGGCTATACTGTATGTTTATATTATGGCACAACAAGAGCTTTTACAATGGTAAGAACCCATATATACACACTCAAAATTCTAGACAGACATATTGTCATAGTATCGTTTAGCCTATATGTACATAAATTCAAGTGGTGTTTGCTAATGTGAATGCGCAGGACTCATGAAGTTTTTCATACTAAAACATAATAACATTGTAAGAGTTATGACTCTAAGAATGAGTATGATTTCTGACCCCAAATTCACCTCACGCACCCCCTTGGGAGGTTTTTGTCTTTCTCTTTTGGCTTTGTCCTGCTAAATGTCCATGTTTATTACAGACCATATCCTGTCATTTCACCATGGTTAAAATGCCACCTGGAATGATGAGTTAAATTATACACTGCACAGTAAATATTTCATCCCCCACCTAGGCCTGTAATGTTAATGCTGTCTGAATTTGGGCTTATGTTTATGTTTAGTCCTGTACATGAACGGTAAATAAAATGGGATCAAACGGGATTAGATTTATGTCAAAAGTATTGAGCAATATTTTTCAAGTATCAAACAAGAGAAATTTTCCAAGATCCCATCTCTTTTGTGCACAGGACTTACTACCTTTCCTAGGTTGTCAAATGGGCCATGTTAAAGGAACATTTTTAGAAATACGCTTTGCCATCAAAAGTTAGATGAGAGGACTGGTATCAAATTGTCCTTAAAAATAATAATGTTTGGAGTATACAATGTTGTGCACAAGCAGTGGTATAGGATATTCACATACTATATACTTCTAAAGATTCATTTGAATCTGTGAGAAAAATATTGAAAAGATCAAAAAATTTCAATCATGTTGCCTTTTAATGTTACGGTATGTGTTGAGATCTTAGCAATATGCTTTACTGACAATCCAATGCAAATCCATTCTTGAAATCTTATCCAAAGCTATAAAATGTTCTTTTTCATAAAGCTGTTTCTTTTTTCATCACAAATGAAATTAAAACTAAAAAACAAATGTACTGTAATAATATTCATTTAGACACTACATCCTAACCTCATCCATTTTCATAATTCTTCATGAGGCTTTCAGTTTGAATGAGAAATGTTAGGAATGTTGATCTTTTCTGGAAGAACTACCTTTATTTTGGCATTGAAAAATGTTCAGTCAGTGCTGACAGCAGAGTTATAAAGCATGACCACAAAGGATAAAAGCAATGCTTTTTTGGTTTGATCAAACAGACATTGTGTTTTTGAAGTTCAGGGATGATGAAATGAAAAATGATAAAGTATTGGCACGTTACTGTTCAGGAATATGACACTTACTGTTGGCCTGCTCAGGTGCAGCCTCCACTACCAGTGAACGTCGGTAGGAAAATTCAGCATTCACTGGCAAAAGCTCTATATCTTGGTCTGACCTGTAGAAAAATTATAATCATAATTTTAATTTTAATTAAAATTTTCATTAAACTTCAGTCATCATCACCTTATATTTCAACTGTGTAGGAGGGTTCCCACGCATATGGGATAAAACTGAATTATTTGTGTTAAATTTCCAGTCATTTGAAAATAGATGTAAAGAAAAAAAAAAAAAGGTATTATTCTCTGGACAAAAACTGTCCATGGCATCACAAGTCCAAGAATGAAGTTTTTAAGTCTGATGTAACCACAACCGCTGGCAGATGAAATTAAAATTTGTAGTGAAATTATAATGGTATACAATATTGTCTTAGTAATTACTAGAAATAGAATGAAATCATCACACAATATTAAAATATACCTAAACTAGGTAGCGGCTCGTCAAAGTCAGAAATTTCAGATTCTACCCAAAATCCTCACCTATTGGTGTCACTTTTTATTGTCTTTTTCTCCCTTTCAGCAAAACACCACCCTCTGCCATGGTCAAGATTTTGTTCCCAGCATGCTGCTATGTCAGGTTCACAGAGAGCAGAGCTCCCCTGTGTACACTTTCAGCCATTGCAATGGTGACAATAAAAACAAACTATATTATAAAAAAGGTGGTTTAAATAGGATATATATTAAAGTTGTTTTGATGATTATTGATACGGATTATTTCACACTCTCAGCAGTTTTGAGGAGTCTAACCATGCTTTACACTGGCAAGTGTTATAATGTTGATTTATAAGAATGACAAGCTGAAATCACTGAGCTTAATGAAAAGACCTTAATGCCTGAGTACTGTATCCACTACAATCTGATAACTCCCCTCCAGCTAGTGTTATTGCTGCAGTCACAGCTAACTGTCATCCAGTTAGCCTCGGTCCAACACTCCCCTGAGCCGACAA
Source organism: Xiphias gladius (assembly GCF_016859285.1). Classification (NCBI taxonomy): domain Eukaryota; kingdom Metazoa; phylum Chordata; class Actinopteri; order Istiophoriformes; family Xiphiidae; genus Xiphias; species Xiphias gladius. The sequence continues at coordinate 1,281,880 of NC_053411.1, forward strand.
AATTTTGGTGGTAGAGGGTAGAAGCAGTAGTTGTTGATCCATCCCTCTAAGAAACTTTGTCTCCTTGCTGGCTGGTCTGCGGTAAAACAATGGCCAGGAAACCTGCGGCTTTCTCGCAATCCAGAATCTCAGCCTCCCCCAAGGACACCTTAGAAATAGGAGTCCTTAGAGCATACTCTCCATCGGAATTCAGCTTCACCTTCACGCCCTGCATTTACCTGCCGTTCAGTATACATCCCAATGCAAAAGGGGATACAATCCCTGGCATCTAATTGAATTCATAGCATCACAGTGCTGACAATTACAGATATCCTCTTACAATAAGTCAGTGTCCTGAAATTCATCCTTCTACTTTTAGCATACCAGTGATTTTACAGAGTAGACAGAGTGCACTGTACAGAAATAAAACATCTGCAAGAAAAATAAGATATTTATCCTATGACCCTTCTCCTTTCTTGTAAAAGAAAGATGTCGAAAAGATGCCAATGTTGAATTTGGGCTTCTAAGTGTCAGATCTGTTAACAATAAGGCAAATATTTGAAATGATTTTATTTCCTCTCATAGATTTGATTTACTGATGTTGACTAACACCTGGCTGGGTGATAATCATCAGTTTGTACTGAATGAGGACACACCTTCTTGCTTCTCTTTTTCACAGAAGCTAAGGTCTACTGGGCCTGGGAGGGATGTGGCTCTCATCTGTTCCAACTGACTAAAATGCAGCATTTGCTACTTAATCATCCTCTTCAGTATGATAAAAATGAAACTGCTGACTTTTCAGTAGTATTATCCTCAGTTACTGTCAAATTTGATTGCTGGATTATCTTTGGAGATTTTAATATTCATATTTTTTATTCTAAAAATACTTTGGGCTAGGAGTAGAATTGATACGTTGTTTTAATTTTACTGAACATGTTCTTGGTCCTACACAAAACAAAGGCCATATGCTTGATCTTATAATGACCTTAGGACTCTCAATAGACAACTTAAAAAACCAAGCCTCAACCCTTCTGTTCTTAGTTACTATCGGTCTATCTTAAAACTCAATTTCCACTCTAGGTCATGGGAAAAGTAGTCTTTACCCCTCTGATAAGTTATATGAAATCATCAAATCTTACTCGGATGACTAATTATGTTGGAATTAGCAGCTTGGTGCTTGCATGTTTCAGGTTGTATCTCTCTGCATTTTTCTGTAGAACTTGTTGGCTTTATGCCGTCATCTTTGAAACCTGATTGCAGGGTATCTCAAGGGATGATTCAGGGCCCCATTCTTTTTTTCTATTTACATGCTTCCCCTTGGTTACACAATTAGCAGACACAACGTTTTGTTTCATTCGTATGCAGACGATACACAGTTATATCTTCCAGTAAATGCTACTGATTCTTTAAATTTAGGTGCCCTAAAAACTGCATTGAAGCTATAAAATGTTGGATATCTTGCAATTTCCTTCAGCTTAATGTGGATAAGACTGAAATAATTACATTTGCCCTACGAAACCTCACAGTTGAATTAAATCGTAAACCTGATGTCATGCCCACAAACTGAAATCCATCTGCCAGAAGTCCATCCTGGAAGTTATCTTTGATTAATTTTTTACAAGTAAAAGAGCTCACTCAATCTTGTTTTCACCAGATGAGGAGCATCTATAAAAGCAGACCTGCTGCAGACCTGGAGAAAGTTATTCATGCCTTTATTTCATCAGGTCTGGACTACTGTAACTCTCTATATTCTGCACTGAATTAAAAAGCACTAAATCATCTACAATAGGTCCAAAATACTGCTGCTAGACTTTCAACTTGGACTAATTATCTTCCCATTACTTCCAGAATAAAGTTCATTATTCTATTATTCACATTCAAACCTTTAACTGGATCAGCTCCAAGCTATGTCTGACCTACTGTGTCCATATGTACAAGGGCAACCACACACAGGAGAAGCACTTCTTGCATTTCTAAAGTCTACTCTTGCAACCAATCACAGTTCATCTGCTGTCCTAGCAATTTAACTGTGGAATGCATTACTGGTCACAATATGCACCTTTTAAAACTGGCTTTTAACTGATTTGTATGGTTTTATTCTTCCAGGTAAATCTTATATAATTCTACTTATTGTTTTATGTGCTTGATCAGTTTTTACTTTATAATCTAATTACTCTTTTGTCTTTTGTTAAAGAACTTTGTAACTGGGTTAAGAAAAGTTCTATACAAATAAATTTCATCATATTATTATCATTATTATTATTAATCACTTATATGAACAAAGAGCAATTATACCTGTGACTTTTTTAGAGCAGTCCTATGTAAAAATCCAAAACATTTCCAGTTGAAAAAGAAATATTTGGTTACTGCTGCCAACTGATATAAGACAATATTCAAACTAGAAGAGTTTAGATTTGCTGCTCTAAATTTCTGGTTTCTGGGAGGTCTTTCTCTAAAGCATACCACACACAGAAGCAATTATGTGTTTTATGTTATTACTTTGACTGGACTAAGTCAAAGAACTGATTCTCAACAGAATATCCAAGGTAAAAGACAAAAAAGTGCTGGCCACACCTTTTCAAGAATGGTGACAACATAAAGATAAGAATAACAAAGAGATGATCATTTCTTTGTTTCTCTGGCCTGCTCAGGCCAGAGAAACAAAGGTGGAACAGAGGTGGAAGGTCCTTTTACCAGAGTTTAATGTAGTGTCGGCGCAAGACGCATACAGCTATGGGGATTACAGCCAGGAGCAGTAGGCTACCAAATAAAACACCAACTGTCAGCCATATGGAGAAGCGTCGCTGGTGCTGGGGAGCTGGTGTTATTTCCTGCATGTTTAAGCCTTTGGTCACAGTGATCACCACAGGTGGAACTTTCCCTGTAAGAAACAGAAATGTTTAATGTGGCTCAGAAATAAAAAGTAATTTAGAAATTCTATTAACTTCAAAGATGCACTTCCTGATTTTGTTATTGTCCACCATAGGTTGGTGCTCCCAAAATGTTAAAGCTGCTCTAGTCCATAATTTTATATCAACAATGGATCAAAACAGTATGTGTAATGTGAAAGGGATCACTCAGAGTGTCAAACCCACAGAGAATTATCATCCAACTCTGTAGTTCTCCTTAGCTCTACAGGACATTTCAGCATCTTTCTTTCTATCTATATATAGCACACAACTTTAATGTTCTGGTTCAGTCTCACTACTCTCATCAACTGCATTTTCAGATACAGCAGCAGCAGCTGTTTTTAACAAAAACGCTCTGATAAATCCAGTGTGTGCTGCCTGCCCAGCACTTATTCGCAGACTAAGTTAGAGACTAAGTGGAACACTTAGGAGCTAAAGAGCCAGATATTTTATTTGTTAGTGGAGACCAAAACAGATCGAAAAATAGGGTGAATGTTGGACCAACATTCATCCGATGGACAAAAACACTGAAACTCCAATTGAATGCTAAATTTTCTAATGTCAATGACAGCTGGATGCATAAATAGACAACTGTTTGCTAACATATTCATCATAACAATTTAATAGAGTGATAGTATGTCTATTGTGTCTTTATAGCCTGTTCTGTTTGACCCCAAGAGACCTAAAAAAATCAAATAATGCAGCTTTAAACTACATACCAGCTTACTGGTGATGCCCTCAAAGTCTGTAACATTAGCCACCATAAGCTACCAGTCATACCAGATCAGGTAAAACTACAGCAGCAAAACCCTTAGTTAGGCTTACATACATCTATGAATGGTAACAGCGGCTGTGGATGCGAGTGGTGCCCCCTGCAGGTTGGATATATAATTCCAGGCTTGCACTGACAGTCTGTAGTCACACTGTGGGTTTAGACCTGTGATTCTGACTGATGTGCTGGTTAGCCCTGATGAGTCTGGCAGGAAAATCACATTGTCCCCACATGCATCCCAGTGACTGCCAGCCTCTGCCTTTGTCTCACACTTGACGCAATATTTCACTTCCTGTCTGCCTCCCCAGTCAAGAGGAGGATCCCACGTCAAAGTCAGAACTGAGTCATTATGATGATGGGCTGTTAGATTCACAGGATCAGAGGGTGGCTCTGTGGAGTACAGAAAAGGGAAGCAAAAACATAATTACATAGGTATACAGATGGAAGGTAGACAACCTGTGTTGTATTAAGTTTTACAATTAATACATAAACAACCTCAATAATATCCATGATGAAACAATTTCAAAGCCATATTGTCCTTTAAATTAAAGGCACACTATTTAATATTTAATGCCACTGTTGAATTTTTATGTGCATTTTCAAATTAACTTGATAACATAATAATAGCATATGAAAACTCAGACAAGTGACGAAGGACAAGTGTTGTTCATTTCTGTCTGCTGCAGTGTATTTTTTGATTCTACCAGCGGGGGTAGCCAAAGCTGACCATTTTCAAATTCACATATGGGCTTTAAAGTCTGCTCCAATAAACTAGTTTTATAGTAAGATGATACCTGCTGATTCCCAGTAAACCCACTCAATGTCTTACTCGTGCAGCTGAGGTCATCAGAGTCAGTTGGCAGGCGGCTGAAACCCTGCAGACAGTCACATCTCTCTGATCCCTCCCCATGTGTCCTGGTATTCGCTGGGCACAGCCGGCATCCTGCACTGTCGTTGGCTGGTTTGTAGTAGCCCATTCTACATGCTGGTGAAATAGAAATAGTCATTGCTTCTTTTAAACTACTTGATACTGGTGGTGTTTGTAGAAGTTTTTTTGTCACACTAATGACAGGGTCTGGCAAAGTTGGGGTGTTTGGTCCAGACTTAGATGTCATGAGAACTACTACGTATATAGCGATTACATTTGCTGCCAATGTTCATGGCTTTAAGGAGACAAATGTTTTTTTAAGACTGCCCAACCTGCCTTTTAGCACCACCTTCAGTCATGGCTAGATTACAATCTGGGCACAAAAGTGCCAAGACCAGATGCCCAGGGTTCACTGTGTGCAAGTTGGTTTTGGGAGCTTAAGTAATTGCAGATTTGTAAGGGTACTTTGCACCACCACACATGAAGCTGGTCCTTAATTATTAGCTAATTGTGTGGCCCTCTCTTAAAAGGGACCCTATGTCAGAATTGATTTTTAAGACCTTTATTATTGTAGCTTATATTGCACTCACATAGTGTATTTTCCAAAATGCAGTTTTGATTATGGCAGTTCGGATTGGCTCATGTGCCTTAAAGGATAAGCTGTTAAAGCTAATGGAATAAGATGTTTTGTTTATTCAAAAACAACAAACATATTGACAGAGAAAACCTAGGGACAAGATTAGAAAGGAGGTAGATCCCCAGGTGGGGAAAGTGAAAGAGCAGTACTTTCCCCTCCCTAATTTCCAGCTCTGAGGTGCCCTTGAGTAAGGCACAGAACCCCCAGGGCCTTACTAAAAAAGAAAGCATGGCTAAAAACACGGTTCAAAAACAAAACAAAAGAAAAGAAAAAAATATATTGCTTTTGGGCATTTGCTGAAATGACTGATGCTCGTTATTCCAGCATTAGAGTACTGGCCGGGTTCCAGTATAACTGAGAGCTAGTATAACTGATGATATTGGATTTTTGATCTTGATCCTGGTATCAATATTTGAGAGTTCCAAAAATCCAATATTGACATATCAGCTGACAGTCATTTTTAGATAAACAAACATTTTGGATAGGGACCTTAATTTTTCTTTTTTAAATTACTTGGACCGAGATATGTAGCGATCAAAAAAATCAAACCATCAAGTGTTTTCTTTTGGTGCATACCATTTTAGACATTTTATAGGCGTGAAAGCCATGCCTTGTGACGCAGAGAAGTGATTAGTCATTACAGAACTGCCTTGTCCAGCTGCCAGAAGACTAGCAAGATAGAGCACACAATTATTCTTGATCAAGACACATTACTAGAGTGTTTATTTCTGACGTGCATTTTTTTAAAAATTGTAATATAAATACAGTTAAACAAAAATGATCAAAGATTTATAAAGCACTATGGAGGGAGGAGATGTAATAAGCCAAAGCTTAGAAATTACATTCAGATAAAAGAAGATTGCTACATAGAACCAGTCACTCAATTTAATTTATAGCAAGGAGGAAATCCTTGTGTTCTCAATCACCAACTGACAGCTTATATTCTTGGTAATGGAGCAGGCAGGAATAGCATTAGTGTGTTTTGTGATCTTAGTGTTGCTGAGGATCCATTTTATTTTGTGTTTCACTGCCCTGTGCACAAGGCACAGTTACCTGAGGAGTACAGTATTTGGAAAAACATCACTAATATTATAATGGACAATATATTAGAGTTACTGTTTTTTTCTCCTTTTCTGAATGTATTATTTTAGGTTGGCTTTTTATGAGAACACTTTAGTAACAATGAGATTTTTGAAAATACTGGCAGCTAACAATGAAAACTCTGTATCCTTCATAAAAAGACACCGCTGTTATTGTAAATTGAACCTTTTGAAATCTTCACTTTATGAAATTGTGCATCTTTACATCATGATTTGTCATGTGATCATCTCAATTGCTGTGCTGTCTTATAAGTCCATATAGACTGATACCATTTAGGTGCAGGACACTTAAACAAATACGTCAAACAATGAAATAATTGGTTAAAATTAAGATACGGTATGTGAACATGTTCATTATTGTGCTGGTTTTCAGCCTTTTAGACTGTAGATGGTGTTACCATAAGAACAGGAAGTGTAAGATAGAATTTATTTTCAATAAAACTTAGCATTTTCTTGTAATTTGGGCTAAGGAAATTTCAAATTTCAAATACATTTTAATGTAACAATAACTTTTTACGTTTTATTGTAAATCACATCATTTTAAAAGGTAAAGGTTACATTCACAAATTCACAAAACAGTCATCGAGTAACGTAAATCAATTTTTGATGGAATTTCAATTAAACTGTTGATATATTTATTTCTTTGTTAGTGATTTCTAGTATGCCACATAATTTAAAATGGTTTAGAATGATTATTGGTATAAACACTAAAGTACCTTACCTACACAAAAAAACACCAAGCTATATTTTTTGGCATCAATAACAATTAGAAGTTTTGAGGCCTTCCAAATGTAAATTATTTGCATTTAAAGTAAAAATTTATTTTGTGTTGATAAATCAAGCTTGTCTGTTACTTTAGCAACAGTAAGAGAGTCCTGCTACCTTTAATCTTAATCTTTGATTCTTCACAAAGTGAGAAAGTTTTGTTTATTTGTGTTCTTTAGTTGGGAATGCAAGAGAACCAGTTTTCACTGGCTCACTTTTTTACTTTATCCTTTTACAAAATTTCATAATAAATTATATTATATAAACTTTTGTTATTAGAGTAAATTAACAGAAGTAAACATTCTGAATTGTGATGTTGTCAAATAATATTAATCTCTGACTTAAAATACATTAATCAAAGTAAAAATTCTGAGTTGGATAAACCTAAAGCTCTAATATGTAAGTTCTGGAAATCAAGCGAGAGAAAACAAACCACTCCACCCCGCTTAAATCAAATCCAGCCTGGACCCTTTGCTACGTGTCAGCCCTCCCTCTCCCCTGCCTTGCCTGCCTCTCTCTACTGTCACTATCTAATAAAGCAGAAATGCAGAATACATACATACTCTACTGGTATGTATGTAAAATGTAAAGATTAATTTAATGTATTGAGATTTATTGTATATGTAATGCTTAACTGGTTATCAAGGAAGCTGACATATTAAATTCATGTATGAAGTAATTGTGAAAAGTAAAAACAAATGAAAAATCAACATGTCTCCATACCTTTACAGGTGTCATCCATGACTTGATGCCCTGGTTCACAGGTACATCCCCCCTGCAGTGGCCCCCACACTCCATCCAAATTACACTCTCTAACCGGCAGAGAAACCGGCACAGCTCCCTTCACACAGGAACCTGTCAGAGGCCCGGACCCGGCCCCTGTCCTTCCAAACGAGGCCAGCTGAGCCACAATATCAGGGCACCTCCTGTAGAACAGTCTGATGGAAGTTAACAACACACACGTTTTGGAGTAGGAAAAGGCAAGCTGGAAGCCTCTGCGACTGACTGAGCCCAGGCTCAGAGCCAGGCTGTGGTTCAGGTAGCTGGATATTTGGTTCAGAGTGACTGTGACAGGGAAGAGCTTAGAGGTCTGGAGTTCAAGAACTGCCCAGCTTTTCTGAAATCTTGTGATGGGTGTGTCTGTGTCAAAAAGGTGAACTTGCAATGGGCCGAGCTGACCAGGCGGTTCCTCTTCTTGGGCAAATGATATATCCATAAGTAGATAGTGGGCTTCTTTACGCTCCATCCAAGGGCTTAGAATAGTTCTTGTTACTTTTCTTCCACAAGCTTGAAGCACAGGCACTGGACTCTCTGTACCAACTCTCAGCTGAATTTCGGACCACTGTAGAATGAAGCCACAGCGTAAAAGTAGTATATTTAACACCTAAAAGTAATGGGGGGGTCCCCTACTGTAATTAATTTTCTCATTCTCTGCGCAGTATGTATTTATTAGTTGGCAATTCGTTTTTGGTCACTTGACTAGCCCCAAAATTCTTCAGGAACAAGCACATCATTAAGGGCAGGCTCCCCAAGCCTAAATGCTGTGCCCACCCCAAATCTCCAGAACCTGAGGGTTAGGGTTAATGGTGTTTGTATTTTGTATTTGTAGTGTCTTTGTTACTCAAATTGAAAGCCTGGTTATTCATTTACTGTAATAGTTGAATAACATCTTGGTATTTAAATTACATTCTGTCCCAATTTCTAACCCAATCCTACATTTTTATGATGAGCTACAAGCCTCTTCCATGTGAAAATATTCACCTTCCAAAATCCATATTATGCTTTACAATGTGTTAAATGCCCATTTAAATGAGTTAAAAATGTCATTAATAATATATTATTATATTAATAATTAGATCAAAGAGTTAGTATGAACTTGTACTATCATTATCCAGCATTTATATTTAAACAAAAGCAAAAAAAACCAAATAAATATAATACATGATGCAAGCCTATTATGAAGTAAAAACTTGTCACTTAACCAAACTTACTTCTGTGTGTGGGTCAGAAGTCCATCTCAGTAAGGCCTGTTTGTCAGAACTGAAAATCTCCACTAAACAGAGGGGACGAGAGAAAGTCAACACTGTTATTCTGCTAAATCACGCTGGACTTTCTAAAATAGATATTTTCCTCTTTCACTGACTGAGCTGGTACAGTCAGAAATACACCAGCAGCTCATTTCAAGCAGCACAGATTAAAAAAAACTCTAAATCAGGGCTGCATTCACTCAGCATAACGCTACTCGATTCCACACAAAAATTCCGTAATTTCCTCAGCTATCTTGTCTTAATCAGGGTGGTGTTAGTGTTTGTTTCCTCTTTCTTAAGAGGAACATAAAATACAATTATCAGCACTTTGACAGTGTCAACAACAACTGAAAATTTACAGGATTCACAGTTGTGTTGGATTGCATTAGGTGGTACAGGTGTACCTAATAATGTGGCCACTATATTCAGAGTAATTTATATTTCTATTTTAAAGTCACATGACTAGTTGATGGATTTTATAAGGAAACCCCATAACAACTGAAAACATCATAATACCATCAGCTGAAAACACTCAGGGATTAAAGGAGGTTATACTGGAGAAGAGCTGTGCGACTTCATTTTGATGGACTTGGATTTATTGTTTTTTATAGACTTTGCAATACGTTTACATTATCTCACAATGGTTTTGATTTCTCTAGATATTTTTTAAGGTAATACATTAGCATCGTCTCTGAGTAGTTTGGATTCACTCATGATATTTTTTTGGCAATATTTAATAAGTCAATATTTTTGCATTCTTTTGAAGTTAGTATTTACATTAGGTCATGTCCATTTTTATAATTTTATACAATTTTTTGCTTTTTACAATTGCACTTTATCAGCTCATACTTTTAACATCATGTTCACTGGGGTTGAACCACAGATGGTAGATTATAAATTCAAACACCTTGGAAAGTAACTAGGCAAATTTAAAGTAAAGTTAAGTAAAGTAAAACACTGCTAAGTGTAATTTTTAGAAACTTTACGTAAGGGAAATATTGTACGTTTTACTCCACTACGTGTATCTGACAGCCACAGAAAGTTGCTACTTTACATATTAAAATGATTAAACTTTGTCATACAAAACCAATGATTTTATAGCTTAAGCAATGTCACACGTTAACCTACTCAACAGTATATGAAGTAAGTAAAATTAGCTCCACTTTGACCAGCTATATTAAAATGTTTCTTACACGGTGATGCAGCAATAATAACAAACCAACCAAGTTTTAACTTTTGGTAGTACTTTGAAAGTACATTTTGCAGGTAACACTTTTAAGTGCAGAACTTTTATTTTAATTATAATTATTTACTTAGCAGTAACAGTATTTTTATACTGTATTATTTCTACTTACTGACACACTTAATTACAGGATCTGAACTTTTCTTCTACCACTGCCTTTTGCACAAATGAAATCACTCTCTTAATATTATAGTCAATATAATATTTGAACAAGACTGTACCAGTGTGGATAACATCATCGTACCATCAAAGAACACAAAACTGTTGAGAAGGAATAACTACTGCAGGCCAATGCATTTCTCACTTCGACTCCAAACTCTTACCACAACGTAAACCACAAATATTCTACTGATATAAATCTTACGAAAACCACCAGTGTATTGAATCAAATCATGAATTTGTCAAACTAACTATTATTTATATCTTTTCCCACCAAGTAACTCTGAATAGGTTAGCTGAGCCCCAGAGCAGTATTTCATCTAAAAAACTAACTAACTAACTTTATCTGAGGGGATTTTTATTCTCATTCATTAGTTAAGAATATAGTAACTGTCTATATAGATTGTATGTGTAGAGACAACATTTAGAAGATGGACAAAATGTTATAAATATATATTATACATAGTACTTTTTGTCACTTCTAGTGAATTAGAACATCAGTGAATGGTCCCATCCTTTCCTGGAGCCCTTACTGATAACTCCACTGGAATGTGCTTCAGAGCTTAAATACATTACACCATCCCATGAGCATCTTAAATTTTTATATAGTAATGCAATAGGAACTTTTTTTTTTTCCATCCTTAATGTAAAAAACCTGAACACTCACCCTCCTCTGCTGGATATTGTGTATCACAGCCAGCGTCCCACGTCCAGATCCACAATAAGACTAAAGTGGGCCAGACAGGCAACAGTATAGTGTTACACACAGCCATGTTTTAAGTTTGCTTTAAGTCTGTATCATAATCTCCTGCTGCCAGTCCTTTAATCCAACCTCTCAGTCAGCTTTCAGTCAGTCAGTGATGCCTGTGTACATCCAGCAACGCTATCGCTGCTGAAATTAGCTTCCTTCCTCTTGAAAATATGCTTCCTCCCTATGGAACTGTTGAGTTCCTGTCATTGTGGAGTCAGAGGCTGATGACCTTTCCAAGAAACCACATATTTGCGACCAGATTAGGTTTTCTGTTAACATGATGAGGAAATGTTGTTCGTTTAGGTCGCAAGTCACAAACACGTTGATAGTGAACTTATCAGTAAAATGTCCACAGGCAACATATTTGTTTGCCTCCAAAATATCTCATCTTGCAGCACAACATCCACCTGTAGTGACTTTTTAAGGTTCTGATTAGACTCTCACAGCTCTTGGTTAAAGTTAGTGAAAGATCCTGGTCTGGTTTAATACAGAAAAAGTTCACAGTGACTTCAGGCACAACATGTTTATTTACATTTAAGTAAAACCATCATCTTCCCCGAACTTTAACCGAAGTGACTTTGTTGCTTAAACCACAGATGGGACTATTGTGAACCCGGGACCCTCGTGTAACAGGGGTCATACGCCCTCCATTCACTCCAACCACCTTTGGATGCTCTGCGGCTGTTGTTAAATGTAGCGCTTCGTGAATTCAAGAACCTACGTTGCTTCTGAACATGAAGAGAGGAATGGCCATCTCAGCCATGCGACAAGCAAACAAACATACAGGATAATTTAAGTCATCTTCAGGCCCAGTCACTACAGAAAGTGGCACGATGAAATTCAACAGTGCATCTCTGTGAAATGCTCAAAGCTTGACAACACAGGGCTACCCACAGAGCTTGTTGGTGAGCGACTGCTGTTAGCAAGGTAATGGCCTACATGGTAGCGAGCTGGGAACTGCTAGCACTACTCAGTCACATTAGCTTCTGTCTGTTTTTTATAGTAGCTTTTTTTTCAGGACTGTACATCGATTCCTTCAGAGGAGTTGTTGAAGAGGGAAAAAAAAACTCCAAGCTAGCTTGTTTGATTGGCTGCTAATGTGACAGTTTATACAGTTTATTGAAAAGACATATTTGTACCATCGACCCTTGTCTCCTGACTCTTTTATGAAGCAGTTTATATTCAGAGCGAGGTTATACAAAAGTGGATGGTGCATAAAGGCTCATAAGCTACAACAGCTTCCTCCGTTTTGGACCCGCCAGCCCTCCATTCCTTCAACAGTCAAGACTGTCAACGCAGTTTGTTACTGCTGTAGCAGCCCCTTGGCTCGAAAAATCAGGATGCAGAGAGTTTCCAACAGGTGCTTTTGTATTTATTTTCTTCCTCTTCACATTGAGCACCATGAAAAGTATGTAGGGGTAAACAAGAAATACAATACTTGTCTGTAGCTTTAAAATTCACACATAAATCATGAGACCAGTGCATTATAGCAAGCTCTTTAAATATAATCTGTAAAATGTTACAAATGTGAAACATAATAACAATATACCACACCACAACACTTCTTTCAAATAAAACCTATAGAATTTATGTTCACAGTTAGGAAAAATCTCGTAAAAAATAATATTACATAAAACATCACATAAAAAATAACATTACACCAGGAGAAAAAGTGGGGGATTTACAGATTTTTTATTAGGGGAAATTTACAGGCCGTGTTTGCAACTTAGTGCCTTTGTTGCTAGATTTACCACAAACCTTAGCTACTTTCTGTAGAAGAGAAATGCCAGCATTGCTCCGTGAGTGCAAGGTCGGGCTTCATCTTCGCAGGCACACTCTCTAATTGTCTCATTCAAGTAGAGTCATAGTCATAGACAGAGAGTCATAGCTCCAGTGATCCATGTATTCCTATAGCTCTCAGTAGTGACAATTTCATGAGCTTCTTTAATGATAAAATTCAAACTATTAGAGAAACAATTCATCACCTCCTGCCCTCAACTGGTACTGACTTATTTTCAAACATAGGCACCTTAGAACCAGCAGTGCAACCTGATAGACAGCTTCTCTCCCATCGACCTTTGCCAACTAACTTCAATAATGTCTTCATCTAAACCATCAACTTGTCTCTTAGACCCCATCCCAACTAGAAGTTTTACCCTTAGTTAGCACCTCTTACTAGATATAATCAATCTGTCTTTATTAAAAAGCTATGTACCACAGTCCTTTTAAACAAGCTGTAATTAAACCTCTTCTTAAAAAGCCTACTCTTGATCCATATGTTGTAGCCAACTATAGACCCATATCTAACCTTCCCTTTCTCTCTAAGATCCTAAAGAAAGTTGTCGCCAACCAGTTGTTTGACTTTTTACATGATAATAGTTTATTTGAGATTTGAGATTTTCAGTCAGGATTTAGAGTGCATCATAGCACAGAGGCAGCACTGGTGAAAATTACAAATTACCTTACTGCATCGGACAAAGGACTTGTCTCTTTACTTGTCTTCTTAGAACTTAGTGCTGCATTTGATACCATTGACCATCATATCCTATTACAGAGACTGGAACATTTAATTGGTTTTAAAGCAACCGCTCTAAGCTGGTTCAGGTCCTATTTATCAGATCGATTTCATTTTGTGCAGCTTAACGATAAATCCTCCATATATTCAAACGGTTCTGTGCTTGGACCAATTCTATTCACTCTATATATGTTTCCTTTAGGCAATATTATTAGGAAAAACCCCAAAAACTTGCATTGCTATGCTGGTGATACTGGTGAAACTAATCAGTTAGCTAAACTTCAAGCCTGCCTTAAGGACATAAAGACCTGGATGACCAGCAACCTTCTGCTGTTAAACTCAGACAAAAGTGAAGTTTTTCTGCTTGGCCCCCAAAACCTCAGAAACACCTTATCTAATGGTAAAGTTATTCTAAATGGCACTAAACACTGTTAGGAACCTCGGAGTTCTCTTTGATCAGGATATGTCCTTTAACTCTCACATAAAACAAACTTCAAGGACTGCCTTTTTCACCTACATAACATTGCAAAAATACGGCAGATCTTTTCTCAAAAAAAACACAGAAAACTATACCATGCTTTTGTTACCTCTAGGCTGGATTATTGTAATTCCTTATTATCAGGCTGTTCCGACAATCTTTAAATACTCTCCACCTGATCCAGAATGCTGCAGCACAAGTACTGACAGGAAATAGGAAAAGAGATCAAATTTCTCTTGTGTTAGCTTCTTTGCATTGGCTCCCTGTAAAATTCATAATAGAATTTAAAATCCTCTTTCTCACCTACAAAGCCCTTAATGGTCATGCACCATCATATCTGAAAGAGCTCATAGTACCTTACTACCCCATTAGAACACTGCGCTCCCAGAGGTCAGGCTTGCTTGTGGTTCCTAGAGTCTCCAAAAGTACAATAGGAGGCAGAGCCTTTAGTTATCAGGTTCCTCTACTGTGGAACCATCTTCCAGTTTTGGTCCAGGAGGCAGACACCCTCTCCACATTTAAGAGTAGGTTTAAAACTTTCCTTTTTGATAAAGCTTACAGTTAGAGTTGGCTCAGGCTTGGCTTGAACCATCCCCTAGTTATGCTGCTATAGGCCTAGACTGCCAGGGGACTTCCCATTATGCACCGAGCTCCTTTCTCCTCCTCTTCCTCGCCATCTGCATGCATTCATATGGCATCAATGCTCGTTACTAACTTGACATCTTCTCTCTCCCGTAGTTTTGTGCTTTCTTGTCTCTCTCCTCTCCATTCCTGTCGCTTTCTGCAGGTATTTCTGCCCCTGGTGCTAGAGAGTCTGGATCTGTGACTGGAAACCACCCACTGCCCCAATGATCCTGCTCAACACCCACTGCTTCAATTATTATGATTATCATCTAGTATTACATTAAGTTGTATTAGTACTATTATTCACCCTATTATTATAACTATTAGTTTTATCATTAGTCTCATCATTTTTACACCTCTTTATCTTATACGTCTACTGTTCTAGGTCGTCCCCCCCTCTCTCTCTCTCTCTCTCTCTCTTACCCCAGCCAGTCAGGCCAGACGGCCGCCCACCATGAGCCGGGTTCTGTTCAGGGTTTCTACCTGTTAAAAGGGAATTTTTCCTTGCCACTGTCTCCATGTTCTTCCTCATGTGGGAATGTTGGGTCTCTGTAAATATAACTATAAAGAGTATGGTCCAGACCTGCTCTACATGAAAAGTGCCATTAGATAACCTCTGTTATGATTTGGTGCTATATAAATAAAACTGAATTGAATTGAATTGAAAGTGAATATTGGACGTACATTTAGCAGATGGACACAAGTGCGACTCCAGTTTTACTAATGTTGCTTTATGTCTGCTGGATGTATAGGAACTTTTTGCTAACATGTTAGTCCCTAAAAATGTATAGGTAATAGGATTATAAAATGTCATTGTTGTGTTTTCAGCCTGTTTTGCTTCCTTCAAGTTAAATTATTGTTGAGTCCACCCCAACTGTAAATAGTGTGTTCAATAACTTCAGCATTATTTGTAGAAAGATAGAATTTCAAAGGTAATAGAGAGTGATGTGAAAAACTTCCTGAAATTTTAAAAACTATCTGCAACTGCATTGCGTGGCTTTGATTGAGGTAAAACTAAACCCACGGAATCCATTTAACCTCAGTTACATGTCATTTTATACCATTAGGGAGGAAGTTGTAGATGATCACTACCCTAGAAAGAAACCAGCACTACTGCCATACTCAAGTGAATAAAAATACTTCTGGGACCATCTTAGAACTACAGCACAACTTGATTGGGTTGAATGTTTTCCTTAATCTTCTGTGAAGAACATCTGTTGTTTCCACCAAATACAAAAATTTTAAATATGGTATTAGCCCCCTTCAACAGTTACAGTATTTTAAATATTTAAAAGCTCACAAATTGAAATCAGTCTAGGGTTAGAGGGGCCTTAATTTAAACATGGGTTTCAGAATAAATATGGCTAAAACAATAGGTTTAACATTTTAATTGAATAAGATGTTATGTTAAACTTTTATTTTATTCTAGTCGGTATAACCCATTTCAGAGTACTATACAAAAGTTTTTTCAACCCCAAAATCCTTTTAGTCCAGTATTGGTCAAGAATTTCTCATTTCCTCTTTCTATCATTTCTTTCTTTAGAGATGCTGACATTCAGGAATTTCTGCTTTCAAAAGTTAATTTTAAACGGCAATGAATCACCCATGATTAAATGAATAAAAGCTAGCACTGCAGAACTGTTGAAAAACAAACGTTAAGTTGCTGAAATGAATTGATTGAATTTGATTCAAATATAAAATGTTTTGATATGTGATTAGAATGTTTCTTAAATAATGATGGAACTGTGATGATTTTTCACGTATACATTTTCAGCACCAATATTCTTTCTTAGTTTAATATGACACCAATAGTGTCATATTAGTTTAACTTGAAGGGCTTTGCAGAAAATGAGTTCATGTGAAAGAGATTTTGCCTTGTTAATTTATGCTGATTGTATTTGCAGCTGCAGTTTCTCTGTCATCTAGACACTCATCATATCATAGAATAAAAAACATACCATTCCCCATTACAAAACAGAACTACAAATTTCATCAAATAAATTTTGTCAAAATTTTGAAGCTGCATCAGTCCTTTTTTAATAACAAAGACAAGACTCTCCTGAGCTTCTTAGCCTCTTTAATCTCACTGTTTTGGTTTACAACCACAGATTTACCATGGGGTTGATTCTCTTTGTTCTAATCAACCCTGTTTTCAGCAGCAGCAGGAAACAGGAAACAACTTTGACATCAGGGTACCACTCCTGAAAGAAGTCCAGGAGGTTCTGAAGAAGGCAAGATCAAGCTCAGCTCTTGGAGCAAATGGAATCCCTACAAGGTGTACAAGAACTGCCAATTGCTGCTCAAGTGACTCTGGAAGGTCCTGAGAGTCATCTGGAAGAGAAGAAATATGCCGCAGCAGTGGAGATCTGCCAAAGGAGCCTGGATCCCTAAGGAAGAGGATGCCAAGAGAGTCAAACAATTCAGGATAATCCTACTGCTGAGTATGGAAGGAAAGAACTTCTCCAGCATCATGGCAAGGCCACAAAAAAAGACCGAAACACCCGATGACCCCAGTGTGCTCAGGTGCATCAGAAGATCGAAGAATAGTGCTGCAGTTGCATCACTTGGCCATCACTTGACTCTGTCATCTATTTTTTTAATGTGAGAACATTTCATTTCACTAATTATTTATTTACAAGTTTCTTTCATTCATTGACTAATTTTGAGTTATTTTTCTCTTCTGTTGTGTTCAGTACCAAACACACATATTCCTTTCATCATTACTGTTCATATAGCTGTATATCTTAAAATATGAAATGTGTATATGAATCCGACAGCATAAGCCCTCTATGCTTGTGTCTTTCCTTACCTAACGCTGTGTCGCATATGTCATACATACATATGTATAAACAAGATAGTATTTTTGTGGACTAAGAAGCTTTTGTAGAGCCTAGCAGAAGGGTCTTGATACTCCAGTAACTCTACCTGAGAGGTAAGGGCGTGAAGAGGCTGTGGCTTAAGTAGGTGGAGTCATTCATGATGCTGATGGCCTTCTGGGGGCACAATGCTTCATGGATTTGTTTTATGGGGGGAGAGAAGCACTGATGATCCTCTCCACTGTGATCCACTCATACAGTTGGATAGAGGGAGGCTGACCTTCTTAAGATGACACAGGAAGTCGAGACATTGCTGTGCTTTATTTGAGAGTGCTCTCATGTGTGAGGTCCAGGAGAGGTCTTCTGTGATATGCACTCCTAGGAACTTTGTGCTGCTGACCCTCTCCACATTGGTGCCATTGATGGTCAGTGGATTTTTACTTAATGGTCAGTAATATCAAAAGTTGTTGCAAAAAGTTCTGCCTATCAGAAACGCTTATTATTCCTGAGAAAGAGAATACAATTTTTCAAGCTAAATGAACACAAAGAACGAATCATTATTTTGACAGGGTCAAATGATCATTACATCAAACTTTTCTCCGAAGAACACTATATGGCCAAAAGTTTGCTACTACCACTTGCCAAATACTGTAGTGTATTTTTGGTTTTATGCTTTGTTTCTTGGTTTGAGCAAGACTCTTTAGCTCTATGGGGAAATCGATAGGGTGGGGGGATCAAATTGAGAATTTAATCAACAGCATTGAAGTTGAAAACAGTAACTAATTAAAATTTCAAATGCATTATTGTGTGTATAGAGCCTAAGTGACAAGGTGGAGTAGCCTGTTACTTTTGTGCCAGGTTGTCGGGGGTTCAAATCCCAACCGAGCATGAATGCCCTCTCCTCGCTATACTATTCAATAAAGCTGAAAAGCCCTAGTTAATGTCTCAGAAAATAGACAGCAGTGATTGGGGGCTTCCATCTACAAAAACAGACCAATTTATGTAAATTGTAAGGAAGGAATTGTAAGGATTACTGAAATTTTTTTAGTCCACACTTAAAAGATTTGATTAAAAGATTTAAAAACTGACACAGATGTGCATGAGCTTCCAACTTTCTCTGTAGTGATCATTTTACAAGTAAATATAGTTGAAATCACAACACAGCCGTTGTCTTTAACTTATGTGTCTGGTGATTTTGTCAGACAACGTCACGGTTATAAAATCAGGATTTTAGCAGGGCAGAGCAGCAGCTTGGAAATGGCATGGAAGCGACTGCTGGTTAACATGTCGTCTTAATGGGCCGCGTTTCAGTCAATATTTCATACTTGTTCTGTTGTCTGACAACAGAAACAGAAAAACATGTAAATGAAAACAGCTTTAGTGGGAATTCAGCTGCATTAAATTACTGTATATGTGATCACAGAGAGTAGGAGAGAAGCAAAAAGATAAAGGGTTGAAACCAGCTGACACTAGGCAGAATACAAATGCTACACAATGACATCATGATTATGCTAATTAGTGTATTATATCATCTAGTCACATTTAGCTACTTTTCCAGCAGGCTTTAGCTACTTTCCATTGCAAATAGTTGTTTACAGCAGTTCCACAACAGTTTTCAGCTACTTCCTTAATTTTGCACATTGACCATACACGGTCCAGCCATATACTAGCTTTTGACCTAGTCTACTTACATTACCTTGTGCACTTTGTGTATCTTGAATTGCCCTATTGAGAACCCCTCTCTGGGCACAGGTTGCTCTGTGCATTATTCTGGGATTTCTACAGCCATACTGCCTCTTAGGGCAGACATCATCAACTCTGAAGGAAATTTTTAAAAAATCATAAAAATTAACTACGATTAAGTAATTTCCATCATATTTGCATTAAATAATTTTCAAAACATATTACAAATTACAAGTTGTTATACATTTACCTGTACTCGGGAGCATCAGCTATCCATCTGAACTCACTTCAAGTTTGTCTTTGGTTTGTTTTTCCATGTTTTGCATGAACTTCTGATTTATGATGACACTGTGAAGATGGAAGACCAGCCTTAAACATGGCATAGCAAGTATCTGTCATAAGATAGCACCCTGTTTCTTTATTTAGCTTCTAACGAATTCACATTACTGCACAGATCAGATACGATGTTGAGGCTGCACAGTATTTCCTCTGGTTCAGTCTGGCTCTTTTGGCGAAAGCAGTCATACGGGGAGTAGCGTTCTGAGGACCCTGTAATGGGATGTGGCCTTTGAAATCTGTCTCCTGATTTGTCACCTTTTTGAAGGTAGGTCTTATTCCTCCTTAACAGAGGATTTTTCAGCCAAGGAAGTTGCACTTTCAGAGTTTTGTCTTTTGCTGCCTGTATGTTTTCCTTTGAAGCCTCACAAAGCCTTCTATAATGAGGAAGTAAAAACCTCTGTTGTGTTCTGTTGTTGGTTTGTCTTGCAACACGACTAGCAGTATCAGTAATGTAGATGTTTGGGTTTCTTGCATCTTCTTGCCACAAAAGTGGGGAACAATAGTATACAACAGAGTCAGTGCAGGCCATGTGCAATATACCACTTAGATGGAGACAACTGATGATTACTGATGTTACCAATACAGGAGGAGCTATTGTAAGATGCAAAACATTGTTATAGTCATATTTAATTATTCTCAGCTCTCTACATACAGTGGAGGTCAAGGGGAAAGCACTACAACCTAACAGACTATGTAAAGATGAAATAATTATCTAAATGATGTATCCTTTTGGGATAAGCATGTTTTATGGAAATTAAATAAAACTTGCATGTGTTCAAACAAGTATGTATTTGTACCTGCAGCTTTGCAAACATTTTGTGATAAACATCCATGTAGAGAAGTATTTCCTCAAGTCATATTCCATTTCAAAGCAAAACGTCACTAGAGTGTATAACCCTTCACCCAACAATATACATATTGAGGCCTCTCTGTTGATTTTCAAACTACTATGGATAATGAACTGTGGCTTCTAAAATAACATTTCTGCAAGCTTCAAACTTTTTTTTTTAAATTACTTCTTCTCTTTTTCAACACAAATACAACTTGTAGCCTCAATGCATAAGTATTCACGTACAAGGCACATCATAAAACAACCTCCAGTTGGCATCTGATATTGCCACTGGAGGGTTATGGCCACATCTGTAGCAAAAGAATTTGTATGAATTGGCTGTCAGTGCAGAGTAGTAGAAAAAACACCTGCATATGGTGTTGTGGTGGATTGTGATGTTGAGCTTAAGTTCCACTGCACTGATGAACCATCCGATAGCAGTGGTTAAATACCAAGTGATTTATTGTACTGTATTTACAACATCATAATCCGCAAAATACTGCCATTACATGTTGGTAGGTTGTCTCAAGAAAAAATCTTATATTACCTTAAGTAAATTTGTCATGAATGAACATAGCTGAAGGGTAAGAAACACCGTTATTGTAATTGTGGAATCCAGTCAAGTAATTCTGAAATCTGACAGGGGTTTCGCAGACGGGGCAAGGTTTGATGTAGACATGGACACATGATCTGGTGACTTTTTTTCACCCACTGAATAGATATATATTAAATACCGTCTATATCCAGAGTTGGAACGTCATTGTTTTGCTGTCACAGTTTAACATAAGCCACATCCTATTCAACATCTAGCATAACCTTTGTGAACTGTAAGAATCCTGTAAACTGTTCCCTTTTTTGTTACAATTTACTCTTCTGACAGATCAGGTGGTGTAGGAGCTGGACAGTAAGGACACTTGGTTTCCTCTGGTGAGAACTTATGGGGGATGGTCTGTGCACTGTGTTGCATGTCCTCTGGCAGTTTGGGAGGCATCCTTTTGGAGTTCCACATGTATTCAACTGTATTTCTTATTTGCACTGAGTGTCCATTTTCCATTGCCGGTGTCCATTGTAACTTTTGTCCTTCCAAAAATGCACTAACCGTCTACTTTTGATGTATAAACTGAAAAGTAGACTTTATGTGTTCCTTAAAATAGACTGGGTAGACACATGTAGATCCATCTTGTGTGGCTTTTCGATTTGATTGACTTCATTCCTCGTTTGTTGAACTGGAGATCAGCCTCTTTTCAAACATCTCCTTAATGGAACTAGTCTGTAGCAGAGGAGGTGGTTGTTTGGGCTTGGAATACTTTACTCTATCAAGATGCATGCATTTTCTGCCAGTGGCCATAACCATACATTCTCTGCAGCCCAGAATTTCACAATCAAGGATCTGCCTACCTAAGGACTTGCACATTTGAATGATGGTACAAAGGGTCCAGATTTGTCCTGGGCTGTAAAAAATATTGCTTTGTCATCAACCAGGACTATTGGTTCTGTAACCTTCTGATGTTTTTCCAATTCATTATTTCTCAAGGTCGCTGAAAGGACACTGAAAGGATTTGGTCGTTTGGTTGACAGAATCCACTGGCTTCCCTATTACACATGTCAATCCTTGAGAAAAGGGGGAAAAATAAATTATGGGCTATAAGTGGCAAAAAGTTTTCTCAAGTATTAAGCATGTCATGTCATGGCAATAAACCATAAAAGAATCCACTGTGTGGACAATATATAAAGTAGATGTAATACTTGGTTAGGTATTTGGCTATAACCAAAAATATACAAAACCTAACACCTCACCATTTTTCTCATTACAGTATAGATAAGGATGGATAAGTTTCAGTGCAACGTGTAACACTAATATAATAAAAAATATTCAGTAATTGGGCTTTTAAGGCATCAATTCAAATTTATCCTATGGGGAACAATTGGGTTTTATCTTATCTTAAAAAATACCCTTGAGGAATTTGTTTTCCAGAAGAATCAACTCTGTCTATTGAGGAAAAGATTTAAATTACAGTAACTGTATAAAAATTCTTTGAGCATAGCATTACTTTAACTAGACCTCTAGTTCCTGACATTTTGTTGAGATACATATAAAAACTTGAGACTTTCTCAGTGAGACGGCCGTCACTATTGTTTACTAAACATGTAATACTGGTAGTATTGCTTCATCATGCTGAGGCACACTTACGATATGCTTGTGCACTAACAGCAAGATATAGGCCAACTTTGAACTGTTGGAACCCAATCTCATAACTGGATCATCACTGAATCACTGGTCTGGACAAAAAAGGCCACATAACGGACCAATGAGTAACTGTTCCAGACCACAAGAACCATATGGACCACCGGTTCATATTTATAAACAGTTAAATAAAAAAGCTACTCACATGCTATGCATAGATAGATAGATAGATTACAATCTAGGTATTACCACACAAACTGCGATAAACAGTACAAAAATAGTGACCATTGTCAGTTGACAGACTGGACAGACCACTGAGTTGGCTACAACTCGGCTAACAGCCTTGCCAACACAGCCAGACCACTCCACAGAATACTCACAAACTGGTCCAGACCACTAGCTTCAGCTCCCCTAGCGGTTGTAACCAGTGATCGGTGTTAGCGACCGTGGTGAGTGGACAGACCACTGAATTGGCTACAACCCCCTCTCTCTGATTTTTAGAGTTTGCAAACACCAGGGCACAGTGAAAGGAGCTGGTTATCTGGCTGAGAAGTTGGAGGCGTGCAGCCTGCCGCCTGCAGCTCTTCACCTAACAGCTCACTGTGGCTGCTCCTTCACGTTACATTACTCCCTGCAATATTTCACACTGATCCAATTTTCAGAAACGCCCAAAATGTAGACTCATTCGTTCAACACTCGTTCTGTAGACTCATTTTTTCGTTAAGTGCTAAGCTCACTGACAAATGAGGTCAACTCATGTTTCGCCATTTAAATGCTTTTGATGTGAAGCTGGATTAGTAGGGATGTTCAGTTGCATTAGCAGTAACTTAGTACAGCATTTTTTCCGGTAATGTCGCCACAGACATCCAGTTCGTTATAATGCAAATACATGATATTGCAGTACTTTCATCAGTGGACCATAGGCTCAATCAGCATTGTCTTACCACATTGAGTGATAGATAGGGATTTAACAGACATTCATTAAAATGAAAATCTTCAAACTTGACAATTTAACCTCATATGCCTTATTATTAATATTCAGTCTTCTCTTTCAGATTAATAAACAAATATTTTAAAACCAACCAACCTAAATTCAGACAAAAGTGGTAAAATTAGCTATTTCTCAAACTGTCTCATAACTTTCTTTGCAGGCCTATACATCCATGTATGTCATGTATATCTTAACTCTGGTAAACAACCTGACTTTTCATCATTATCGGTTATCTGTCACACCCACCGTCATGTTCATCCTCACCTGAAGCCATGAAAGTCAACAATTGGATGTTTTCTTTTTTTCACCTTACATCTGTTTAAACCTGACAGGGTGGTTTTCTTCTTCTTCTTGCTATCCGAGTGACATCTCCAACATTCAGTCAGGACTACAGTAAGAGTGAACAAGAAAGTACAGTGGATACTAGGTGAGGAAAAGTCATGAAACAGATCATTTGTTAAAACTGTCAAATGCCTCAAACATTTGGTGCCAGGTCAGTTCTCTTTGAAGATCCTTGCCTTCCATGAATCAAACTTGGAGTTACACTCTTGTGCACCTTTGTATTCAGCAGTCAGACACTGCCCAGCTCAACAGTGACAGATGTTACTCCTGTTTCTCTGTCTATGTGAAGGTTCACAGTAATGAAGCCCAGCTGAATCCTCAGCCATGTCAGTGGAATCAGGTTTAGAATATGCACGACTCGATGGAGAATGCATCCACAGGTACTGAACACTCTGCTGCTCAGCCGGAGGAGGGACTTCAGGTTAGAATACTCATCAGTGGAGAGAGAACATGTCAGCTGGGATCAGTGACTCTATTCAGCATTTTCATGTGTCAAACTAGCAGCCAATGGTGAATCAGTGAATACAGGTTTTGGCTGCAATATGATTCACTTGAAAGAGATTGTGTTTACTGATGACCTCTGTGAACCCGACAGGTCAAACTGTTAGTGCCAGTAGTATAATCTCTGCAAGCTGCTTCAATGCAGGTAACATGATCACTCTCGATGAGCTGCTCTGATATAAGTTAAATGGTACTTACTGGGTTACCAAACATATGGCCAGTTTCCATTAAGGTGATATTCCTTCATATGTCATGTATACAGTGCTATAGATTACCACAAAATTGTATGTCCCATTTTACATGAGCTGCAATCAGCTCATATGTTCAATATCACTGTACTGACATCCAATCACATGTCGACTTCAGTGTGTTAAACACATTTGCAACTAATTAAACTTAATCAAAGTCAAGAACACAAATTAAGTGCCACAAAAATCAGCTGGGACTCTCATGCCACCTGAGGGTCTGGGGCCCCAGTGGACAGTTACCCTCATAATCTGGCCTTCTTTGGGCCCTACAAAATCTGGAAGTGGACTGTAAAAACTACAAAGTTTAAGCAGTTTAAATAGACCAACATCAACCTTCTAAATCCCATTTTGGATAAACCGTATATGAATTCATATACTAATAGAAATATAATGCAATAGATTTAAAGATTTAAATAAAAAGCTGCACAAGATGTCTAAAGGCATTCAAATCTTTTGTATTTTTAAAACTTTACAAATAGTGCAAATTGTAACATAAAACCACAATAAAAACTTTCCAACAGCAAACCTTTTGACAAGCTGTAACTAATTCACACAGGTGCTGGTCAGAGCTACAACAACCAGCAGTATGGCAACATGTGAACTGCAAGCTTTTACACATAAAATAAAACCTCTCAGGTGCAGAAATGTCCCTGCCTGTTACACAATTTGCTTGTAGACAAGTAAAAACATGTAACTTTTCAGTGCAAAAACAACAAAGTTTCCTTTAATTTTAGGAAAAGTTGGTAGCGCCACATCACTTTTAGCAAATGTTAATATTGTGCTAATGAGGAATTGGTTTTTATCATGCAGGAGCAATCACATCTTCACCTTTCATTTCAAAAAAACTGCATCTGCATAATGTCAAAGTTATTTCCCACAATATTTCCATTATTCAAATAGGAAAATAAAATACCTTTAAATACCTAAAACTTATCAGAGAATTTTCCT
This sequence comes from Xiphias gladius, assembly GCF_016859285.1. Classification (NCBI taxonomy): domain Eukaryota; kingdom Metazoa; phylum Chordata; class Actinopteri; order Istiophoriformes; family Xiphiidae; genus Xiphias; species Xiphias gladius. Next base: position 1,307,589 of record NC_053411.1, read on the forward strand.
AATTTGTGGCAACAAAAAAAAAAAAATCCTACATGTACAAGTCTCATGGAAATGTTCCTATTCCTATTAACATTTTCTGCACAGATGGAAGTCAATTGCTACAACATTGAGCAATATAAGCTTTGGTTAATATACGTACTAATAAAGTAGACATACATGTGTGGCTACTTCTCTAGTTGATGTTTTGAATAATCAGTAAAACTTTACACAAATCCAATAAGTTAGTTAGAAGACTGATTTGGATCCTGCTCTCTTTGCCCTTGCATCTCATTGGCACCCTCATCCCATCTGCTCCACTGAAGAAGTGGTCATACAATATGAAAATATTTCAATATCTCAAACACTTAAGTCGGAGTGCATTAGATTTACCTTTCTACTTTACAAATTGCCATATTTCTAGCTTTGAGAAAAGATAAAGCAAACAACAAACTTATGCAAACACAAGGGCTGAGCGACATGACCAAAATTAAATTCCTATGTAATCACCACAACCAGTAAATCTGCTCGTAGCGACAAAGTAACTTCTTTACAGTCAATTTGAACGTAGCACATACTACAGTAAGGCAACTGTGGTGAAAAAATTTTATGTTCAAAACGTGTAACTTCCTCTGAGGTTAGACCAACATTTGTTGTTGACATACAACAACACAGGCTCTAACCATAATCAAGTAGTTTTTAAGCCTAAACTTAAGCAAACCTTAGCCAGATCAGCAGCCGCACATATGAATCATTTTTGGTCATGTACTGCTTATGGAAAGCACTGACAAATGATATTGTCCTGCTGATATATGCTGGTACATTAGTGGTTTTGGAAGACAATGACAAAGCATATTTTTTACTTTTTGTGTATTACTTGTTGGGGCTTTCGCATCCTGTCACAAGTAACAGTTATCAGGAAACAGTGAATCCTTGTCATTTTGGATGTACTAGCACAAGATACTGGTTATGAGCAGGTCCAATCTAAAGCATTACTAAAATATTGGTGTCAGTCTTCAAGAACCCACAATGGTCAGCCCTAATCTCCCATTTTTAGCAGTTCAAGTCTGTACCAAATTTTGAATCAAACCCACCTACATTCACAGTCACAATCTGTAACAATAATAATTGAAAACACAACACAGCAACTGCAAAGCGAACAGTCCAGTGGCACAAGCAGCACTCCGAGGCACTAATGCCACTTCCGCTGAGTGGGTAAAAATTTCTTGGTGTTGAACATCCTGTAGGGTTTGGTAAATGGATGATGCATTGAGTATGTGGAAATTACACTGCCCAACACAATCACCTTGATCTTTTTCATAAAAAACAGCCTAGTGACACATTTTAAGACACTCAAAAGGGGAAGCAAACTAAAAATAACACCAATTTTAACACATTTTTCAGAGCCTTACTCGGGATTTAGACCATCTGAGTCTACATTGGAAATGCAATGCCACCTCATACTGGTTCAGTGTGTTTTCTTGTAGAAATAAGCTCCTTGGATAAGCTATGTTGACGGTCTTGGCCTTAACGACCTCTTACTGCTGACTTAAAACCACACCACTCAAACTGTGAGCAGGTGAAAGAGGACCAAGCCCAACTGTCCTATTCTTGGTTTTGTCTTGATCGTCGATCTTTCAGATAGGTGACCCACCATTTCATGGCCGGAGGTAGATCAAATCACTGCATAACACACTTCTCTTTGTGCTGTTTAGCATACTTCCTCCTCCGCTGCTCCAGGCCTCGTTCAAGACGCTCGTCCTCCTCCAGAGCTCTGAAGAAAAGGATAAAGGAGAGTCACAGGTTCTCTACAAAAGATGTCTTACAGATTTATTAAACACTCTCTGTCTATCTTATACATGTCTGACGGAACAGATATACTTCTACTTTAAGAAATATAGCTGTCTACACACACTGCATAACAGTGTCCCCCAATCTCTCTCAAAGTGAATGAAACTACATAAATATGGTTACCACGTGGAATAGTCACATATTCAGTTATAACACAAGCTGGACCTTCCCAATGTCACACGACAGCAACAAAAAATGAAAGAATGCAAACACAGTTACTGGTGGGATTATGCAGTGGCAAGAAAAAATCAGTAAACCCTTGGAATTATCTGCATTTATGTATAAATTTGTCTAAATTGTCTAAATTTGTTAATTTATTTTAACTAATAATACACAAATCAAAATTCTTTGAATCCTTCTTATTCTTGTCCATATTGAATACATCATTCAAACACAGTTTAATTTGGAAAAAATAAGTGAACACCTCGGCTAATGCTAAGTACACACATCCTGAGATGTTCTCTTAGGAAGGCAAGAGGGTTCAGAGACCTTTGGCTTTCCCTGATTATTAATTATATGAAAGACCCTCATTATTGCATAGGACCAGCTCCTCAAGCAGGAGTGTCCCCCTGTGTAGGGGCCCCTCTCCTGTCTTGTTCATTTCATTTTTTTCCCTGTTAGCTGCAAGCGATGTCATTGTGCTCTTGTATTGTCATCCTACAACAGAGACGGATTGAATCTTGTTGTCAGCCTACTTACTGCTTTGAATAGCGCTTTTCTAGTCTTATCGACCACTGCACTGCAGTGGTCGATAAGACCACTGCTTTACACTACTGCTACATTCACCCATTCATGATACATTTGGGGAAATTTTGGGTTCAGCAGCTTGCATCATTTCGACATGCAGACTGGAGGAGCCGGGGATCAAACCACCAACCTTCTGGTTAGTGGACAACCCGCTCTACCTATTGAGCCACAGTGGAATTGTGTTTTTATATTTCTTTTTTATTTGATCTTAAGTCCATTTCACACCTCCAGGGTTGCATCTGAAAGAATAAGAGTAAAATTGTCATACACGCCATAGAAATATATCAAAGCAACACATCGAGTTAATGGCCTACACAAATGAAATTATAGTCAGATCTACTCATGCCCTCATCATGGGGCAGTGATATTATAAGTCTCTAAACTTACGGATTCACAAAGTCGGCGGTTTTTGCCAGATGTCCTTCCTAAATTTGGCCGCTATAACCGTTGCTTTTAGCCTGGATTATGTGGTTAACTTCTTCGTATTTGTCCAATATTATACTTTGCTCTTCGTTTGTAAAATATCCTGCTCTTCTGCCAGTAGACTTGGCCATTTTTGCATTCGGTCATTTGCCGCAAACACCGCCCCTTTTATGAGAACGCACTTGAGAAAACCTGAGTTGAGTTAACGAGTTGAAAACCACTGATGTGGGACCGCTTAGCATGGCTGCAGTTGTTAGGATTAGTGAATCCAGATAACGAAAAGATATTCTGGGAATGTTGAAGTTGCTTCATAGTACAGGCCTCAGGAGTCTGGAGTTAATAAACCTGGAGTCCAGTCAATGAAACCAGACTGGAGGTGTGGGTTAGAGCTACTTTGATTTATAGAAAACACTCAAACATTCTGAGTTTGCTATTCACAGGAAGCATCTGCTGAAGTGAACCATGCCTCATAAACAACAGATCTCAGAAGACTTACCATCAAGAAACTGCTGATTTGCATAAAGCTGAAAAGGGTTACAGAGAAATCTTAAAGAGTTCAGATATTCATGACAGCCACGCTGACATTATCTTACAGGATAATGTCAGGGTGGCTGTCGAACCAGCTGAAGCTCAGTAGAAGTTCTGACTTCAAACAGAGAGAGTGGCCCAGTCAGATCCCAGACCTTAACCCAACAGAGATGCTGTGGAAAGAGCTCAGAGAGCAGTTCACACCAGAAACCCTAAGAATATGGCTGAGCTGAAGCAGCTCTGTAGAAGACATGCTCCAAAAATCCTATTAATTAATTAATATCTAGTGTTGTGGTGGTGATATCGACATGAGAAATCCAACACTCAACTATGAATCAAAAACCACACAGTAGGTAGCTGCAGTGGTATAAAGGCAGGAGGCAATGTGTCAATTTGTGTGTGTGTGTGTGTGTGTGTGTGTGTGTGTGTGTGTGTGTGTGTGTGTGTGTGTGTGTGTGTGTGTGTGTGTTTGTGTGTGTCTTGAGTTTGACCTTTCATTTCATATATTCATAGTAAAGATGATAGTTAAGTTTAGTTTCAGTTTCCCAACTTAATCAGCTTTTCTGACCTACTTTGTATTTTCACTGACTTTCAGGTTAGTTTTCCTCTTTTTAACTTGTCTAATTTGTCATGCAAAGTGACAAATTGAAAATGAATTTTACTTATCAGTGACAGTGATGACTCATGATCTTTTATTAACACTGATAAGAGCATAACTGTTTATCATTATTAATATCTATGAATTGTCTTTCAATGTGTCCTTCAGAATTTTTCTTCTTTTGACTCATACTTCTCTGCTTTTGCAGGCTGTCTTTTGTGTTTCTTTGACATCTATAAACATATCCTGAGGTACTATAGACGGTAAATGAAAGCAGTCCACCTGCACAAAATTGTTGCACGATGTGGTGCATGGTGGCTGGTTAAGCTGCCTTGCACTGTACTGCCATCTAGTGATCTACCACCTGTATCATTTCTAACCCTTCAGTTGTAGAGCCAGTAAAAGAAACAGACAGCAACTTTGTTAACACTCCAACCAGCACAGCGAGTGTGTCTCACCCTCTCTCTTTGGCGTCCAAATTGTGGACCAGTTCGTCTCTCTGGTTGACCAGTGACACCAGCTCCTGAAGAAGCAGCTGCTCTCTGTGTTTATGGGCCTGAGTTTTCTGCCACTCTGCACCATAAAGACAACAGAGAGAAGCAAAATAACTAAGGTGAGAGGGATGACAACTTTCTGGTGTGGAAAAATGGAAAATAATGAAGATATTATTTTATGATGGGATGACAGCGATACCCTTTGTAGCTAGGGAGGGGTATGGTGGTTAATTATTTCCTAACATCCCCAACAATTTGGTGTAAACTATCTAATATAAACCAATCAACACGTTTAACCTGTGCAGTGATACTCCTCCTCTTAAAATTCAAAAAACAGATTTAAGACACAGGATAAAGCAGCAAAATCCTGACTGTTAATATAACTGGTCATATGCTGATTAAATTGTGGTGTGACTGGAAACAAGCATTTATTACATAAAATCCATAATTATTTATTATTATTTTACCACTTTTTTTTAATACAGATTTTAATGTCACAGTCAGTTTTATGAGTATCACACACTCCACCACTATGGGCTTGAAAGGTGACTATAAAAAAGTTGGTAGTGTGCTTCTTCACAACTACAAACGTAGACAGTTCGAAAGTTCTAAAGTCATGTCATGTACAAGCTGTTTTGATTTTAAGTGTCCAGCTGAAAGGCTTTTATGTCCAAGTAGAAATGTTCTATAAAACAAAGCTCAGAAGCTCCAATCATCCTTTCCCAGAAGGCTTCTTATCTGACGAGCTACACTCACCCATGAGTTTCCCTATCCGTTGTTAAAAAGAGAAGTTATATGTATGAGCTTTGTCATTCAGGTTGTTGTAAAAATAGCCCTCAGAGCTGCAGTCACACACATTTTTGAAGTCGCTTCCTCTCAGGCTTGGGTTATTTGTTGTGACCTAACTAGTGCAATGAGAAAGCAAATCATGAGCACAAAGCTGCAATCTGAGCATTCAACTACACTTGTTTTTAAGGGAGTATCAGTCTGGCATGGACTGTGGTCTGGAGTGTTAAGTAAAGTTGTACCTTCAATCGCCATCATGTCTCTCAGCTCTTTGTTTAACAACTCAAATCTTCTTTCCAAGTCTTGTTCTTCCAGCCTGTCAATCACAAGAGATGCATTACAAGATGTGAGACATCTGTGTTTATGGTGGGGAGCTCTTATAGTTTCAAAATTAATATAAGCACAAGTCCAATTCATTTATTGCTATTTTGTTTTTCTGATCAAAAGAAACAATTTTTTAACTCAAGTTCACTTACTATCTTTTTCCAGGGCTTTTAATTACATCTCACGGTGTTCCTTGGTAGATGGAGTTTGCTCAGTTTTAATGGAGGTGGTTCAGTTCTCCTCACATTACATAAGTGCTGAAGTATCTCAATGACAACTGAGAAAACTCCACCTGCTGATGAAGTTATGATGCATTTGAAAGCTCCACAAAAAGATTGTAAGTGAACCTTGAGTTTCTTGTTTTGCTTTTATTTTTTGCCCAACTACCATATCAGAGGTCAAGAATGGACTTTTACCTAAAACTTTCTTTATGTAGTTTTGACAGTTTGCAGAACTTCATTCAGAAATCCTGTGCAGTGACATCAGTAAGATGATGTTTCATGATTTTTCATTTGCTCTCTTGTGTGAACAGGATTTATCCCCAGAGACCAAGCCGACATTCATTTCAGCATCTCAATTAGTGAGGGTAGGACACAATGCAGCCCTATTTCAGGATTTGAAATCATTAGATAGCAACATTTTTCATATACACTACTGTTCAAAAGATTTAGAACACCTCGATTTTTTCAGCTGTTATTTAAATTTACATAATTTCATGTCTAATTATTTCTGAAATTAAAGTGTAGAAGTGTATAACTTCTGTTATGATCTGGTGCTCTATAAATAAACTGACTTGACTTGACTAGAGCAAATAAACAACTGGAGATTTTAAAAACAAGGAATCATGGAACCTTCTGGTTGAGCTGAATTTAATCTAAATGTTTGACTCATTCAGTGGCTGAACACACTCATGGTGTTTTTTCTACAATGTAAATCAAATATTTTTTGGAAAGTTCGTCCCAACACTGTTGCAGAAGTTCCCACAAATGTGTTGCACTTTGCTTTACTTTCACCTTCTGTGCAGTTGATCCAAAACTAGCTCCATGGGGTTTAGGTCTGGAGACTATGCTGGTCTTCCATCATGTCCTGCTGTAGGATGAACCCCTGACCAACCAGTCTGTCTTCCTTTGTTACTTGCCTTTTTCTCACCATTCTGATAGCAACATACATACCTACTTCCTGTGGAACAGTATTGTCCTAATATTGCACCAGAGTGTAGTAACAGTTTGTTCCAACACTGCCTTTGTACTGACCGAGGGTTTGTTAATGATCAACAAGAGTTGGGGCACCTGAAAAAAATATTTGCATTGTTTTCTATGAAATTTACATGATTTTTCAGTTTTTGGTGACCTCAACTTTTTTTTTTAACTTGGGCAGTTTACCGCTGACTTTTGTACTATTTAAGGTGATTCACTGGACTTGAACTGCTGAAATTTCAATAACAACTGGAAAATGGGGGTGCTCTAAAACTTTTGACCGGTAGTGTAAATCTTGCACAGCTCAGCTTTTGGGGGCCTGCCTCTAAAAAAATTGAGAATATTGAGAATTTAAGTTCATTCTTGATCTTGGAAACCGCAGTTGACAAAAAAGACGACTCAGTAACTGTTCTGGAGGTTTCAGTTGTATTGCACGATCTTCCTCGGATGGAGGAGGCATTTTTTTCTGAGCAGTTTCAGGGCTGTTTGCCTATGTTGTCTTAATGTTTCAAGTTTCTTTTAAGCCAACATGGATGAGAAGTCCTTAAAGCTCTCACAAAAAGAAGGAAAGATTTGAACAGTTCTACAATTTGATGACAACTGGACAACTCCCTCTGCTGAGGAAGATCATGAGTAATGATCAAAAGCTCCAGAACTGCTACTAAATGGACCTTGTCGTGACACTATTTTGTCAATTGTGAATACTGAGCTGTAAATTCTACAGTTTATACCGTACATGTTTTTTCCAACAGTGTGTGTGGTGGATGTCTTACAGTAGCTGCAGATGGTCCTGCCTCCTAATTAAAGCATTCTTCTTGTTAACCAGTGTAAACCATTCCTGAATCAACCTCTCCTCCTCCACCTTATCACTACCTGTGTGAGAAAATCACATCATTAGGACCATTCTTTCAGTTATAAGCCAGGTAGGCGTTGGGGGAAAATTCTCTGTTAAATTGTTCTGTCAAATTAATAATTGGTTTCCCTTCAAATTACAAACCATTCTCTCACATTACTAATTTTGTTCCAATTCCAAATTTTACTATTGAATTATGTAATTTGTTCCCACAAAATATTTGTAACCAAGACTTTCATGCTCTTTTGAATTATTGTGCATCCAGCTGTAGCCATGAACTGCTTAACTGATATTTATTTTCTGCAATATTTCTGAGTATGTTACCTGTTTCCAGTAGTTTTCTGAGTTTCCTCTCCACCACACCAGCTCTGTTATCAATATGATTTTGTTCTGCTTCCAGGGCTTCCATCTGACTCAGAACATACTGGCTGGGGTCCTGGATACATTAATACATAATGGCTTTGTATAAATGGTTCAAAATGTAATGAAAATGATACGTGTGCCGAATGAGCAGAATAAAAAAGCATGTCTCTGAGGGAGACCTCAGTTCTTACAAATTTGGACTCAGCTTGAGTTCAGAAACAGTATTAGAAATTCAACCCTACAATGACATAGATGGTTGCTAACTGACCTGGCCTTCTGGTCTTCCCTCCTCAACCACAGCCTCTGTTCTCTCTGCAAGACAAACACAGAAATGAACTATACCATTTGTATAAACATTCGAAAATGTTTAACAACTTAAATTTCAACAATTCGAATCATTCCAAATCACGTCAAGTCCAAAAAAAGTAGACTGAAAAAAAAAAAAAAAAACTCAAGAAGAACTTACCAGTTTCTGACTTCCTCCGGCTAATTACACTGTCTTCTTCCCCTGAAATGACCTACAAAGACAAAAGAATTCCCAATATATTATAGATAAGTAAAAGAGGGGACGGTTATAAGAAATAAAAAGGATAAATTCAGGCATCATACCACTGATATGTCTCCTTCATCTATTGAACCACTCCTCCGCTGTGACCTTCGTTTCTTGACCAGATCAGCATCTCTGACATGAGAGAAACCTGACTTAGATAGGAAATTGGTCCTCGGTGGTGGCACTGGAGACTGAGCCCCAACTTCCCCAGCAACCTGAAACCGTTTAGTTCTGGGAGGTGGAACCACATCCCTACTGGTTTTACTGTCCTTCTCTGCAGTGCATGTAGTCCCATTAGTTTCAAAACTTATACCCTCCTCCTGGAGCCTCTGGGCACAGTAGCGAATAGTTGCCTCTGGGTCCTCTTGGCTGTCCCAGTCCCCTGCTACTGCATAGCTGGACTCGCTGCTATCCTTCTCTATGTGAAGCACACTGAGTTCCTGGCCCATGAAATGGGTGCGGATCTGGTTGAGGTAGGTCATGACAATGAGCCGGTCAGGCACTGCTAGCATGACCATGTCTGAAGGCTCCATCAGCCTGGAAATGCCCAGTTTGGCAAAGCCATCAAAAGCCTGCAATATGTAAAAAAATAGATGGATGGATGGATTATATTAGGACTTATCAACCAACAGTTGAAAATTTTATAAATTACAATTATGCTATGTTGGTAATTTAATCAACAGATAACTAATCCTCAATTACCTTTTTGTTGTTGTGCTTGATGTCATACGGGTCCAGCATTTCATAATTACTATGAAAAGAAAAAGAAGATAAAATAAAGACATAAAACAGTATATGCAGTAAGAGCAGTATTTCATTTGTTTCTTACATCTTTTCTGGATGGAAGTGATGTAATATGGCACAAAAGGCCAGGCCATTCCTCCAAGAAGTGCTGAAGTTGGTGATCTTCACTCCCTTGTGACCCTGTGTGACTTCTTTACACCATTCCAGTAGAGACTGGCTAGACATCACTAAGGTGGGATTGGCCAGTAGGATCTGTAACACAATATATTATTACTATTTTTTTTTTTTTGCCATTTTCAGGGGGAGAGGAATAAAAGAAGAATAACATATTTGACAGACACTCATCAAGCACTTTATTAGGAATACCTGTACACCTGCCTATTTACAGCATATATGTATGCAGATACAGGTCAGGAGCTTCAATTAATGTTCACATCAAACATCTGAATGGGAAAAAATGTGATCTCAGTAACTTTAACTGTGACATGACTGTTAGTGCCAGATGGGCTGGTTTGAGTATTTCTGAAAGTGTTGATCTCCTGGGATTTTCACTGTGACTTTTTGTGAAAAGGGTAACTCAGATAACCACTCTTTAGAACTGTGGTGAGCAGAAAAGCATCTCAGAATCATGCATATGGTAGGGTCAGAATTTGGCGTCAACAGCACGAATCTATGGACCCAACCTGCTTTGTGTCAACAGCCCAGGCAGGTGGTGGTGGTGTAATGGTGTGAAGAATATTTTCTTGGCTCACTTTGGGCCCCTTAATACCAATCAATCATGGTTTGAATGCTGTAGCCTATCTGAGTATTGTTCCTGACCATATGCATCCCTTTATGTCCACAGTTTACCATCTTCTAATGCCTACTTCCAGCATAATTATGCTATATGTCACAAAGCAAAAGTTGTCTGACTGGTTTCATGAAAATGAGTTCAGTGTACTTCAGTGGCCCCCCCAGTTACCAGATCTGAATCCTTTGTGATGTTGTAGAACAGGAGAATGGCAGCATGAATGTGCAGCTGACAAATCTGCAGAATTTATGTGATGCAATCATGTCAACATGGACCAGAATCTAAATGGAATGTTTCCAACATCTTACATGTCAGGAAGAGTTGAGGCTGTTTTTAGAGCAAAGGGAGGCCCTACCCAGTATTAGTATTGGTGAGTGTATGAAACATACCAACATTATTAGCATTAGCATTATTAGCATTATTGCCCATTAAAAGATCCAGCAGACACAAAGCAGTACAATAATAGCTATGGATGGGATTTGAGAACCGGTTCCAGTTGAGAACCGGTCCCAAGTTGTCCGAACCATTGTAAACCTGTGTAGGCCTACTTTTTTACGACACAGAAAATTCATCAGGAATCGTTAAGAGAATCAATAATGGCATTGGTATTTATAAAATCTTATCAATTCCCATCCCTAGGAATACCATTCTTATGGAGTTGTGTTTCTGTCCCCCTGTTCACTGTAAGTCCAATCTTCACGCACTTTCCACTTCACCAGCTTGTCGCTAACTTTGTCTGCCTGCTGTGTGGTGCAAAACTGAGTTTATCAGAGCTTTTCTGAAAATAGTTGACTGGTGGAAATTAGGTTGATGAAAACAGAGTTTGCAAAACCAAAACAATGAGCTGAAAGAGGCTAACAAACCCATTTCAGCTCAGGGGAACTGCAGAATTGGTGATAATTCTCTGTGGATTTTTTCATTACGAGCAAGGTTAGGGTTACGGGTAATCTTGCACATAACACAGTCAATTGATCAGTTACTAATATACAAATATTGACAAGTGCTGACAAGCTTTAACATACTTCCGCAGAGGCAGCCCCATCTGCAGGTCTTTTTTGACGTGTTGTTGGTTCAATGGTTTGGTGAAGGCCAGCAACTTGCGACTTGCAGTCATCTAGGTAAGAACCACTCAAATGCTTCTTGCTACAAGGTACAGGTACAGGCTGACCTGAAGATTCTTCTGCTCTCTCCCTTTGCCTGTAAAGACACACACAGAAACAAAGAAAAGTGATTAATAAATTCTGCAGTTTCTTTCAAATCATGTCTGTTCTGAAAAACCAAACACTGGTTATTGATGATTTTCCAAACCATTTTTTTGCTAATTAAACCACATACAAAGACAATTTTAAATAATTAAAAATATGGAAATGGGAATTTCTATTGTATATAGAGAGGATAATGCAAAATACACACATATCTCAATTCTGAGTGCACCCCCCACACCTTAAAGTGTGCTGACTAATCTTACCTTTCATCCTCTAAATAACCAGCAGCTACATCTACAGACACAAAGCCAAAGTCCAAATCGTCATCCCTCATTTCCTTCCTTGAGGTTATTTCCATTGGTTCACTGTCTTTATCATCCTGTACATGCAGCCAATCATCCTGAGAAGAAGCAACATTGGAAGCAAGGGACTTATAAACCTCTGGTTCTGGGATTTTTTCAGTGTCATCCTGCTCAGATACTGCCTCTGTAACCTTCTCTGAGTCCTCTGAAACTACAGGTTTATCTGTAAATGTCCAGCCTTCAATTATTTCATCCAGTGGCTTCTCAGTTTCTTCTACAGAATCTGGCTGAGGAAATCGTTCTTCTTGCATTGCTGCTGACACTTTCTGTTCCACCTCTGATGAAACATCATCTTCACCTTGGATTGTGACAAAACCTAATTCAGAGATTGCACTTACATCCAGCAATGTTAACCATTCCTTTGCTTCTTTGCTGGTGACAGATGTATCCTCTGGGGTTCTATGAGACGATTCCATTTCTAGGGGGAGTAAATTGTCTACAGGTGGTGTGCTATGTGAATAAGTCGCACTGAGACGTTTCTTGGCCCGAGGCAGTGTAAGAGGCAAGCTTGACTGTTCATTCTGTTGGACTGTCTCATGACCAATTGAATCAGCAACTGTATCTGACTGGCAGGGAGGCAGTGAGCCAGAAATTGGAACATCATCTGGGAAGGAATCACTGAGACGTTTCTTTACTCTTGGTTTTGGTACAGGCAAGCTTGAGGGTCCTGGGGTCTTCTGTAAAGTATCACCATCCTGTACTTCATCACTGCTCTCAATGGTCACTCTACTTATCCTCAACCATACACCGGCCACTTCTTCTTTAGATGTAGAGGGTTGATCAACCAGATGAAGAGGGGGGGGGTCTTTGTTGTGTTGCACCATTGACAATTGTTTTGTTGTTGAGGAAAGGGATGAAGGATCCCCTTGAATTGTTGTCTGTGCCTCTTCTCCGCACGAAGCCTGAGATGTACTCTCTGTATATCTAAAGCCATGTGGGAAGGAGCCACTGAGACGTTTCCTCACACGAGGCCTTGGGATGGGATAAGTCGTTTGTTTATCCCTCTCTGCCTCTACTATCTCTGGTGCATTTTCTGATTTATGAGAAGATGTGATACTGACTTTATCAAAGGCTGTGAGACTAGCTATCTTTGTCTGCTTTATCTCTTCTATATTACCCATTGCAGTGTTGTCATTCTGGACTGGTTTTAAAGTCTCCTTGTATGCAACTTTTAAAGTTTGGGCCATCATTCCCTTATCCCTGACAATTTTGCGAGATTTGCTTGAAGGCAATTTCTTGACATGTTGTAGAAGACATATTTTCTTGATGATTGAGAGCGGAGCAGTTTGCTCAACATGAAGTATCTCTGGTTCTGGCCTTACGGTGATGCTGTCATTTCCCTTTGTTTCTGAGGGAGAAATTACGTCAGAAGAGACCTGGATAGATGTATTGCTATCTTTCTTAGGCCATTCCAGGTCACAATATGTTCTTTCTTTGTCCATTGAGCAGCCCAATTCTGTTTCTGTCTGTAGAGATACGCTCCCAACTGTTTCTTGAGAGTGTTGTTTGGTTGTTTGGTGCTGTCTTCCTACAGGCTGTGAGGGGATTGTTTCCGTGGCTGTTCGACTAGGTTTATTTATGTTCTGTAAAGGTTCACAAGCACCTGAGACATCAGCGCTTCTCCCACAAGGTTGAGGAGGACCAGGATCAGATGTTTCCAGAGTAGAGGTAACTTGGGCTTTCAAATCTTGTTGGTCATGAGTTAACTGAACAGATTTCTCTCTAGTGACACTGTCTTTTCTCCTCAGGGGTTTGCAAGGGGCAGTTTTCTGTGGATCTTCAGGCGACAAACTACCTTCTCTTCTTTTCACACGAGGAGGAGGAGTGACATACATAGATTTTGGCACAGATTCTGCTTCCACTTTTTGTTTATGGTCACTTGTGTATGATGTGATTTGAGCTCCAAAACTTTCTTGGCCATGACAATTCTGCGGTTCACCTAGAGAAACACTACTGACTCCTTTGCTTAAGCTGCAAGATAGGGCAAAGTTTGTGGCTGGTTGTGTGGGAAATATCTCACTAGTAAAATCTTTCCTTACAGACTGCGCTGGAATAACTTCAGTGAGGCGCTTCACAGATAAACCATGTTTTTGTTTGCGGCCTGGTGTTAAACTATCCTTCCTTCTAAGTGGCCGTGTTGGAACAGTGTCTTTATCTTGATTAGACCCTTTCTGTTGAGGTTCTGGAACTTTTGTCTTTGGCCTTCTGCCTCGCTGAGAGACAGCAATTTCAGCTTGTGGTCCAACTGGACTAATGTTTTGACCATCTGAGGGTTTGTCTAAGAGTTCCTCTCCATGTTCGTTTGCACCTGTAAGTGACTCATTTGATGTAGGCTGCAGGGAAGTAGCAGAAATTTCTTCCATGCTTGTTTGTTGGGGGCTTAGGGAAAAGAAAGGAAAAGCTTCAGAATTTGCTGTTCTCGACTTTATCATAAAGTTGTACCATGCACCCTATCTCCAACCATTAATCTATTTGACTTAAAAGACAGCAACAAAATCTTGTTACACATCGTAAAACACAAATGAGTCATTTTCAAGATTCTGTTTTACTTATGTACATGCATACTATCATTAAAACGACACAGCACATACATGACAAAAAGACAAAGTTTAACTTGGTCTACAACACAACACTTAATAGAAGGAAACATTACCATTCCACATCACAATGCCAGGCCTTACAGATATTACAAAGAGCGGACCAACACAATTTCTTGAGTAGTAAGCGCTGATAAGCGGAAAAAGAGACAATGTTATCACCAATAAGGCAGGACATATACACCGTCACACCGTGCAACCAAACGCTTAAGTAGGTCATAGTCCACGAGCACTCACCCCTTATCCAGCAGTGAAGAAGACAACACTGTTCTAACCTCATATGGTTCTGCCTCATGTCTTGCTAACAAACTTTCAATGTACACTGATGTTTGAACAGAGTCTTGCCCTGTGAGTAATTTCTCCTTTGTATGCCATTGATCAAGAGACTCCTCTTGTTCCTCTACTTCTTCACCATCTTCTTTTGATATTTCAGTGATATCTGCCTCTGTCAGTGGTGGCCATTTCTTCATGCTTGCGCAAACTAAAAACTCATCATTGCCGTCAGTAGTTGGTGATGGAGACGCTGATCGATCACCTAACAAGTTCCACATGTAAGGCTCAGCACTTGTTGGATATTCAATGTTATGTTCAATGTGAATGTCCTCAAACTGGCCCTCTATCTTCTGTATGGGAGTAGTATTGTCTGTAAAATGTAGAAAAGACTCATCCGAAGGGGTCACTGTCTTGACCCTCGGGTCCATAGAGTACATAGCCTTGGATTGGTAATCCACTTCGGTTAATGTAGAGCTAGATGGCCCCAATATGGATACTACTGTCTCATAACTGTGAGAAATGGATAGTGGAGTGTGTGAATGAAACCTGGAACCATGCAAAAATAATGGCTTCAATAAACATGTATCTAATTAAGAAAACCTTGGACATAGTGAATAAAATTCCTGTGCAAAAGCAGTCCGGTTTTTACTGTGGTTCTAACTTTTATAACACTGAAACAATGATAAGACAAACTTTAAATTTTTCTATAAAATCCACTCAATTTTAATTAAAAAAAGATTTCATGCAGATATTACTGAGGTTTTGATGCAGCAAATGCCAAAACCTGTTTTTTTTAATCTGCAGGATTACTAATAATTGATGCACACCAAGTTGCATGCTAGACACCATTAGTTTCAGACCAGTCTTACACTTACCCTTTATGGAAAACACCCACAATAGCCTTTACTAATCCAGAGGTCTCTTCCTCCTTTGCTGACAAAGAGGATTCTGCCCATTTTTCAGATATTGTTCCCTCTGCCTCCAATACTTCCCAACCTAGGACTACCACTGGCTCTGACGTGTCCAATGGTTTCTTCACTGTCTGTATCTCCTCTGCTGCTATTCTCTCTATTTGTGATTCACTGGGGACCCAAATATAAAGGACTTTAAGGCATATTCCACACACCTCATGCATAAATTCTTGACAGAGATGTTGAAATTTACCATGCACTGAATTATCAAGTTACTAAAGCTAACGTTTATTAGCCCAAACAGTCTATTTTAGGCAAGCACTAGAATGGCCCTTTTCACAACAAACAATGCAAGAGCACTGGGCACTTCAACTTACCTATTGTCTACAGAAAGGTCTATGTTTTGCTTTGCGCCGCCTTTCAATTTCTCCACTGTCATAAAAGCAAACATAATAAAAACACGAAAAGAGACAAGACAAAGAAAGATGAATGTAGCATTGATCATAACACTGTAGATCTCACCATGTGCAAGTTCTGTGCTGGGGCTGCTGACGGATGTAGAGGTAGCACCAGGTATTCTTGTGTCTCTGAGATATGACTGAGTTGGCTGTACATGCGACAATTCCAACGATGTTGGCTTTTCAATAGAAGAAGGCAATGGAGCTGCCATTGTTTCTTTCTCTGTTGGATCCAATTGCAAAATGCTGGGAAAACCAGGAACTTGAGTCAAATGTGGACATGATGGAGCCATTGCTACCATGTACTTAATTTCATCTTGTTTATATGTATGTTTTGCTGGAAATTTTGCAATAAGAAAAATATTCTCATTCCACAGCTTATCAAACAAGGACTTGCTGTGTGTTCTCCCACTTCGTCTTTTTATATGTTCAGAGCTAAGCATCCTTGCTGATGGAAAACCTGGGACACATGAAACACATGGAGCAGATGTGTATAAGCTGACCATGTTTGATGGTCTTTTTACAGCTTGAGCAGAGGGAAAACCGCATACTCTGGCCTCTTTTGGGCAGGATGACAGTAATGTCATCATGCTTTTTATGTTGTGGTGATATAGTTGGTCTTGTCCAGCAAGTGCCATAAACATGTCTGCCCTCTTCTTCTGAGGCTCTATAAAAATTGGTTTTGTCTCACTTAGCCACTCTATGCTTGGGACTGTAATCATGGATGCAAATCCTTTGAGACTTGAAACACTGGAGCAGCAAGGTACCAAACATATCATATTGGGCTCACTCTTGGATTTGGTTTGAGGTGCAGAGGGGAACCCGGGGATCCTTGATGCTTCTGGGCAAGATGGTGCTAAGGCCAACATTGTCTTCGTCGTTTCTTCATCTTGATTTGGACTGTGTATCAAAAAAACTGTCTCTTTTGGAAGCTCATCACACAAAGTGTAAGGATCAAAAAGCCACTGGAATTTTGAGGCCCCTTCAAAGGATGCAAATCCTGGGAAACTGGATAAATTGGAGCAAACAGGTAAAAGGCTCAGCATATTGTATCGGGGGTAAGATGGGAAGCCTGGAACCTTTGATACTCCCGGGCAAGAAGGAACCAAAGCAAGCATGTTATTTGATTTGTCTGTGTTAATGGGCAAGCTATTAATCCTAAACGTAATTTTCTTTTGTGGTCTGTGCATCAATGTACCCAGTTCAGCAACCCATCCTTTTTCCTTGTACCCTTCAACTGATGAAAATCCAGGTATGGTAGAAACCAGGGGGCACAAAGGAAGGAGATTGACTACATTTAGGCCATAATACACAGTTTTGGGATTGGGGATAGATGGGAAACCGGAAATATTTGACACTTTAGGGCAGGAGGGTACACAGGAAACCATATTCTTCACTGTTTTTTTGTTGTCATTTGATGTGTCAAATATGACCCCCTTCTTTGGTAGCTTCTTCAACAATGACCCCTTTTCTGTTACCCACCCTACACTCACATCCCAAACAACTGATGGGAATCCAGGTATTTTGGAAACATGTGAAAGGCTGATGATATCTGTTGCAGAATACACAATTAGGGGATTTGGATGAGAGGGGAATCCTGGCATCCGTGCTGCTTTTGGACAGGATGGTACAAGGGAAACCATTGCTTTCATTGCTTTCATATCTCTTTCACATCCGTCAGTCAGTGACACCTGCTTTTCTTTCATTCTTGGTTCAAACAGTGGCTCCCTGCTCATTGGCCACTCTTCTGAATAATGACATGATGGAAATCCTGGTATTCGTGACACTTTTGAGCATGAGCATGAAAGACTGACAATATTTGTCATGTGATCAACATAAATTATTCTTGGTTTTGATACAGAGGGAAAGCCAGAGATGCTGGATTTTCTTGGGCAACTTTGTGCAAGAGAAACAATTCCATTCATGTCTTTGTGTATATTATCGTTCTTCAGTAGTAATACAGACTCCTTTTTAATTTGCTTCTCCCATAGTGGCTGAAGAATAGTGCTCCAGTCTTTGCTGTCAGCTTTCTGTACTGATGGAAAACCAGCCATACTGGAGACAGCTGGGCAAGACCGAAGCAGACTGACCCTACTAGACCCATTATAGATTACTATAGGTTTCAGAGCAGATGGATGGCCAGGGATACAAGTCTGTTTAGGACAGGTTTGGGCTAAAGCAAACATGGCCTTCATTTCTTCCTTGTGAGTTCTGTCTTCAGTCATGGGTATGTTGTTTTTTGGCAATGTTACCCCAAAGGGGTTGTAATCTGGAGCCCAGCTTTTGTTCAAACGATGCCCCATTAATGATGGAAAACCTTCAACACAAGAGGTTTTCGGGCACGAACTTAAAAAGCTCATCATATCTGATCCATGATATACTAGAGTAGGTCGTGGAATTGGTATGGAAGAATGCTTTTGGCAAGTTAGTACCAAAGCTCCCATTTGTTTAATTTTATCCTTCTCTTTCTGTGACACCGTCATGACAACAAGCTCAGTTTTCCTTTTCTTATTCAAAAGGGGTTCCTGTCGAGATACCCATGATCTGTTATTGGCTTTACTGATAGATGGTAAACCAGGTATACTGGATACACTTGGACAACAACGATACATATCCACCATACTTGATCCATGAAAAACAAAACTGTGTTGAGATACAGACGGGAACCCTGGATTTCTGGCCTCTCTGGGACAAGATGGTACCAATAAAACCATTTCCTTCTTATTCTTTTCATCTCTATTTGATGCACATGGCAGTAATAGTTCATTTAACGTTTCATTCTTTTTTGATTGATTTTTGATCTCCCACACTGGCTTATGATCTATAAGCCAGTGTTTTTCTTCTTTTACCGGCAATTTGGATGGCATTCCAGCAATGTTTGTCATACTGGGACAGGTTTCCATGAATGTGGACTGTTTGTACTCAATTTCAGGCTTGACATAGCATGGCACACATTGTGTACTAAGCCCGGCGGGGTTTTTATTCACCACTTGTTCTACTAGATCTGCCTGTCCTTTTAAATGAAGAGCACAGTCAGTGGTTAGAATTCCCTTATCCTCTGATGGCCCATTCCTATTAGACTTGCTGTCCAATGGGCATTCATTTGTTTGTTTAGCAGTAGCAGGAAACTCAAATATGCCACTAACTGGTGAGCATATTGGCAACAGATCTGCCATCCCAGCTTTCGTTTTTGTCTTCATTTCATCATCAGTGTCCAACATCCTGGCAGCACCAGGGAACAATGGGACGTTACTGATCATTTCTCTTATCATTTCCATGTCTTCCTCTGATGTGTTTTCAGTTATCTCTGTAGTCGCCTTTTGCAGCTCCTCCCATAGTATGGTCCTGTTTGTAGGATGTTTTTCTAACTGCTGCTCAGCATTATTTATTTGGGTCTGGGATGGTGGTTCTGCTGCACCAGAAACAACTGGACATGATGGCTGTAGTGAAACCCTGTTTTTGTGTCTAAAGAGAAGGTAAATACAAAGTTATAGTCAAAGGTTATTGTAGGAATGTGCCAAATAAAAATAATATTGTATTAGACAATTCCCATTACCGACCCATTACTTCAAACGGTGCTATTCACTTCAAACTTTCTCCAGCTTATATTAACAACTCTCCACTAGAACTAAAAAGCTTCACTCCTGCAAGCAAAACATCATGCAACACAATTTGCTTAAGCTGAATCTACAACAACTGTTTTAACAGCCAGTGCTCTAAACCCAGTGTTAATGCTGGGTGAAAAAATACTTCAAATTAAGTTCTTCACAGTACACCAATCAGCTGCCATTGAACCAACTGAAAATAAACATTTAACTGTATTTTTCTATTAAAATGCTGATTTCTTTAAATTAAGAATTTCACTCAGATGCAGAGGATATTTTTGACACCTCTGTGTTGACTTAAATTATGACCTCCTAAAATAAAGTATGTAAAAAATCTTCATCTTTAATACTAAGACTCTACTCGAACAATCAGATATTTCTTAATAGTCTTGTGTTTCTTCTGTCATCTGCACTTTATGATGTCTTGGTTACTTTTTACTTTTACTTATTTTTATTTATTTATGTGAGATTTCCATACTAGCTTGCATTTGTTTTCTGCTGCTTTTTTGTTGTTAATTTTTAGAAATGAAGCCTACTTCACGAGGGCAGTATAAATTAAATTATGCAACAAACATAATTACACCTAGATAAAACTGACAAGAGCAGATGGTATTATTCTTCCACACACTTACACAGAGTCTCTAATACAGCTTTGATCCACAGTGTCATAGTGAGTAGTATTGACTCTATTGAAAACATTTTATTTGACTCTTCTAAGGGCATGAAACCATGACCCTCTACATTGGCATTAGCAGTCTGTGTTTCATTGGCAACAGCATCTCCCTTTTCATATGTTGATATCTGTGTTTTTTTAGTATCCTTTTGACTCAAGGGGCTGAAACAATGATAAGTAACAAGAGGGGAAAATCTGTATAAATTCACAAATGACACAAACAACAAATGCAAGTTTTGCCATACATGAGTCAGTCAGATGGTGTAAGTGCAAAGGCATTATGTGGAAATGCATCACATCATTGCATCACTGTGCAAACCAAGGCAACCCACCTAACACTCAAGAATAGTGGCACGTCGGGAATGGAGTGCCACATTCTGCAATGCAAGTTTCTGAAAACAGAATCAAAGAGCAAATGTTTCAGAAACTAATCTGCTGACATCATAGACACAACTCAAACTCTAAATCTCAAACTCACTCACCCTTTTTCTTGAATGGCTACTTCTTCAGACTCAGTCCAAAAGCCCTGTTCATCTTTATCCATCTCCAATGTTGAGCACACATCTGATTTTGTTTTCTTTGTGTCAAGATCTAATCTGGTTGGAATGGCCACATCCCATAACATCTCTATCCGATTAAATCTTGAGGATGGTTGATCCACTTGGATTTCAAAATTTGATGATGGTAAGTCTTTGACAATGGCCTGGATGGGACAGGTTGCTGACTCAATTGTCATTCTTTGTTGTACATCCTCTGGTAAATCTTGGCTAGGGAATATAAACTTCACAGATCTCTCTCTGACAGAAACCATACAAAGGGATTGTTCTTCCAGTGACAGCTGTTTGCTCATCAGTAGTGGTGTTTTAACTGGCCACCCCTGTCCTGAGTTGTGCACATGTGTTGATGGTACCCCAAGAACAGAAGCTTTCTTTGGGCAAGAAGGCGAAATATTCACCATATTTGGAAGCCAGTCTATGTCAGGTGGCAGAACTGTCGTGAAATTACAACTGAGTGCACCGTTTGGACAAGAAGGTTCAAGGGAAAGAATTGCCTTCATTATATCTTTGTAAGGAAAACAATACTCTTTATCAACTTGACAGCAGCCTTCCATCTTTATCATCACCACTGGCCATCCTCCTAATTTAGAATCAGAACCAACTGTCACTCTTGAGGGGAAACCAATGATACTTGACTGAGTCGGGCAACATGGTGTAAGCTGTACCATGTCTAGATTTTTTTCTACATTGGCATTAACAGCTTGGGGTTGTGGAGCAGATGGAAATCCAGGATTCAGGGCTTGTCGTGGAGATGATGGAAGCATACTCAGCATTATTTCTTTGTCCCTATATGACATTTCCTTAACTGCAAAATCTTGGTTAACAACTCTATACCTTCTATTGAATGGGTCTTCCCATCGTGCATCCCTGCCCACATACCAGTCATCAAATTCTTTTGCACTATTCTTTGCAGGTAGACCTGGAATTTTACCGTGTTTTGGAAAAGTGGCTAAGGATTTTAACATGTTGGGAGTCTCTTTCATCAAAGCTTCCACTGGTCTCTCTCCTACCTTAGATGGAATTCCAGGAATATTAGAGTGTTTGGGACAGGATGGTAACATTGATACCATTATTCCAACCACTCCATTCTCTCTAAAATACATCTGATGATCACGTATTACTGACAATCTTCCTAGGTTCGTTAATGTCATATCCCATAGTGGTCTTTTGTTTACACTCCATTGTGCTTCATCCGACTCACTGTGGTATCTGGATGGTATTCCGCAAACTCTAGAATGTCTTGGACAAGTAGGCAGCAGATTGATCATACCTGGCATATCTGCCAACATCGGACATGGTACTGATGGAAAGTCTGGCAAACAGAGTGTCTGTGGGAAGGAGGGCAACATGGATACCATATTTATGAACCCATCACAATCATGATAGGGCACATTAAGATCCTCTATATGTAACATAACGGCAGGCTTCTCCCTACGGAGTAGCAGCCCATTTCTTTCCATTAGCCACTCTAATTGTTCAGTGGAGTCTCTAAGTGGCATTCCAGGAACTCTAGATTCCTTTGTACAACAGGGCAGTAAATTCACCATAGATGGGCCATCTGCTAATGTCACTGTCAGAGCAGAGGGAAACCCAGGTACACTAGCATTCTCAGGGCAAGAGGGTAATATTGCACTCATTCTTTCAACAGTGTTCTTATCAAAATATGAAACTGTATTTAGAATCTGCACTTCTCTTTTAACAAATGAAGTCTCCCACTGTAAACTTTTATGAGCAAACCATTCCTTGCAGATGGACAAACAAAGTTTTTGTCCAGTCTTTGAAGGAAAACCAGGGATTCCACTATGTCTGGGACATGAGGGCATTACATTGACCATACTAGGTTCTTGCCATTGAGCAGAGGGTAAGCCAAAAACTTTGGCTTCTTGTGGGAAACTTATCAACATATCTACCATTCTATCATCTTTAATGGTTTCTGTGTCTTTTAGTATCCCCTGAACAAGGTACGCTTGTTCATTCTTCTCTGGCCTCTTGTAAACTAATCTCCTCAAGGTATGCCAATCTTTGTTCACTGAACTGTTTTGATCTCGCGATGACATACCAGGAGTTTGGGTCTGTTCAGGGCAAATAGATGCAAGACTGACAATATTTGGTAACAGCTTCTGGGGTCCTGCTGGCATACCCACAAGGCATGACCTCACAGGACATGAGGGCAACACCGCCACTGAACTGAAGATTTCCCTTTTCTCTAGATCCTGAGCAGCACCTGGGAAAATATCTTGAATCTGGACTTCACCTTTACCCAATGGTTTCACCATCACAATATGGCTAGTTATAACCAAACCTTCACCTTGAGCATTAACTAGCTCCATAGAGGGTAACCCAATGACTCTGGTTTTTCTGGGGCAAGTAGGAAAAAAATCTACCATGATAGGATCCTTCCTTGGTGCAAATGGAACACCAGTTAAACTGGGTTCTTTTCGTTGCACAGAGGGAAAACCAGGAATGGTTGCCTTCCAGGGACAAGATGGTAACATATTTACCATATATTTCATATGTTCTTTATTCTCATGTGACTTTTCCTGAACCGGAACAGGATCACCTCTTAATGGTCTATCTAATATTATTTTCCTCAAAATATGCCAGTTGCCATTATATGCCATAACTCTTTGTCTAAATGGCATACCTGCAATCATTGTCTGTTTGGGGCATGTAGGGAGATGACTGGCCATACTTGGAGTGTCTGAAGCCTTCTGCAATGGTGCAGATGGAAAGCCTGGAACACTGGCCTTTCTAGAACATGATGGTAACATGGCCACCATGAATTTAATCATATTAGTATCACTGACATCTTGTTCCTGGACACAAGACAAGTGTGAAACAAACGCTTCTTTTATCTGCAACTTTTTTTTCCACAGGGAACATCTGTCCCAGACATTCTTTTCATATCCAGTCACTGATCCAACAGAAGCTAAACCTGGAACCCTGCATATTTTGGGACATGTATGTAATAGATGAGCCATATTTAATTTGCGATTCAAAGCAGATGGGAATCCAGGAATACTGGCAGACCTTGAGCATGATGGCGTTATGTCCACCATTTTTGCAATTCCTGCACTGCCTTCATAAAGGGAACTAACATAACCTAAATGCTGGAGTAATAGCAATCTCTTCCTGGGTAACTTCTGAAAAAGTAACCTATCATCTGGCCAAGCTATAACTTGCGACTGATGCAAAGATGGCATGCCAGGAATCTTGGAGTATTGTAAGCTACTTGATAGTAGCTTAATCATATCTGGCATTTTCACTGTTCCTTCAATCTGAGCTTCAGGCTGTAAAGTGAATGGTAAATGAGAACTTGCACTTGGGCACAGTGAACCAAGTTCCACCTTAGATATATACACACACTTTTCTTCTATACTTATTGTAGAGCTTGGTAACACAAGTTCCTGTGTAACTCTCTTATCACTTTCACACAATGGCCTCTGATCCATAGCGCAAGCCACATTTTCAGTTCTCCCTTCCTCCATATAATGCTCTGAGTCCAAACCACATAAATTCTTTGTTGTGGCTTGTTGTTCCGAGAGAAA